>NW_027266428.1:0-89733 GCF_046630445.1 Rutidosis leptorrhynchoides | reverse complement strand
GTTCACATATGTAGATCTCCTTCTGCGCCTCTATGTGTAGCAAAAATTATACCGAATACAGGCAAGCATCTGGCCTGGTGTCAGATCAAAATACAAAACCATCACTTCATTGTCCACGCTGAAGCGCGTTACTAATGGGGATGAATCTTGCAATTAATTTAGGCATTACTGATGTTTTTTTGAGCTTGACGCTCTAGTTGTATTGCAGGAAATTTTTAAGGGAGGAATTTGTTGTTTGTTTTGTCAAAATATTATTAACGACATCAAATCCCTTACCTCTAATTTCAATACCTGTAATTTTGTTCACACTAATCGAGAAGGTTATTTTTTACAAACTAATTTGTACCTATTACATTACAATTATCTGATTTTGGAACTAGTTCCCACAATTCTTAGGTTAATTGACATAATTCTTTTTGTATTGCTTGAATCCAATATTCATCTTAAAATGTTTCTTCTACCTTCTTAGGTTTTATTTTGAAGTATAGCTTTTGAAATAATTATTTCTCTATAGTTTATTTGATCTTTTTCTCTAGTTATTTTTCCTTGAAATTCTTTCAAGTCACGTATAATATCTTTGAGCGGATGATTCTCATGTTACCACTGCTTCTGCCCACAACTTCTGTCCACATTTTTTTTTGGGTACTTTTAAAGAGTTTTTTATGATGCTTGCCAATTGCTGAGGAGTTTCATTCTTTCGTTCGACCATGCTATTTCGTCGAGGAATTTTTAGGAACTGAAAATTCATGATATCTTCTTCTCTTCGAGAGAATGCTTGAAAATATATATTATGAAATTCTCAGCTAGCCGAGTAAACCGAATAAAAAAGTTGAAACTAGTGTTGCAAATTAAAGAGTTGTAAACAGAATCCAAAAATATACTTTGGCAAACTTTTTTAGTATGAAATATATGACAAACCTCACAAATGGCCTTATCAAACTTTTTTATTATGAAATATACTTCAAGTCTCCCTTTTTTCGTTTGCTTATTCAGAAAGGGAGAAACTTGCATTCTAAATTTTACTGCGCTCCATTTAGAGAAAATGAACCCACATCTTTTAAATGAGAAGCGTGATCCGTACATACATAAGGTTAATATGTTGGAAGACCTAATTGTTGATAGGAGAAATACGAACTGGAAGGCCCTGCACCGGAATTGGAGTGACATAGATTTTATCCTTCTCGTGAGGAAGAATGAGTTCCCAGATTTTATCCTTCTCGTGAGGAAGAATGAGTTCCCAGTTGAATAACTTGAACCAATAGTGAAGGAAAATGATTGACATTACTCTTGACAAGTCATAACCAGGACACATTCGTGGACCAATCCCAAAAGGAACAAATGTGTAAGGACTTGGTCCCCTTCCTTCGAATCTTGAAGGATCAAAATTTCTAGGCTCCTCGAAGTACTTAGGATCTTTGTGTGTGGCAGGTGGACTCCAACATATCTGATCAATATATCCAACAATATTTCGTTATTAAAAATTGCAAAACCAAGAAATTTTTATACTAAAGTAAAAAAAGAGAGAATTTACTTCTAGAAAAAGTAGGGAATCGAGATCAGAGAAAGTAATTACCTTCCAACCCTTAGGAATTGTAAATCCTTTATAAGTTATATCAGCTGTGGTTTCTCTGAAAGCTACTTGAAGTATTGATCTGTGTCTCAATACTTCGCTCACTACGTTCGAGGCATATTTCATTTTTTGAACCTCATCCCAACCTAGTCCTTCTTCAAGCTTCATCGACTTAGAGATCTCCATTTGTTCTATCATCCACCCAAACAAAAAATATTTTTTAACATATTAGAACCCGGCCGGCCAGTTAAAAAATACTCAAAATTGAACTTTCCCGTTTCCGATCTATAGTTATACTCAAAATAAAGTACTCCCTCTGTCCCAAAATATACGACTCTTTTTGAGACGGAGAGAAAATTTAGTTTTATGCAAATACTGATCTAGAAATATATACCTTTCTTAACTTGATCATAAATGTGTGGCATCTGCGCGAGATACTTGATAGCATAGGTAATGGTAGAAGAAGTAGTATGGTAACCACCAATGATGAAGCTCACAATCTTGTCACTAATCTCTAATGCGCTCATAAACTCTCCGTTATCGTCAGGCACAGCTATCATATGTGTCAATATATCTTGATTTGGGGACACCAAATTCGCTGCCAAGGCATCCTTTCTCTCCTTAATTATCAAACCAATCTTCTCCCTCAGCTTTTCTCCAGCTTTGATGGCTCGATAAAATGGCATCCCCGGAAAGTTAACGTGTAACGTAAGTAACCCTTTATTTAAGGTGTTAAAATGATACAAGAGGTCCGATAGGTCCTTAGGGTCGTCGATACTCATAAATAGTTTGCATGCGATTTCAAATGAGTAGATGTTTGATAGTGGATATACCTCTAGGGTTTCATTTTCCTTGCCATTTTGACAAAGGTTTTGAAGTTGGTTTCTTGCAATGCAATCTATTGTAGCCACTAACTTTTTCCGCATGTCGGATTTGAAGAAGAAAGAAACATATTTCTTGCCCTTCTTGTGGTCATGTTCGATACGAACAATTTCCATTGAAGGGAAAAGATTTTGCACAGTAGGAGGTCTCCAACGAGTGAAGAATTTCTCTTCATTAGAAAAGAGGAATTTGTTGGCTTCAGCTCCGGAAATTACAACCATCTTTTGACCAAACAATGAAGACTTGAATATGGGAGATGAGTATTGCTTGTTTTGTTCATAACGAACTCCTCTAGTGCGCCGTTTTGATGAGCTACCATGAATTCCAAAGTGTCGCCAACAAAAGGCCACCCATAACTTCCGGGAGGAAGATTTTGATCATTTGAATATTTAGATTTGATTAATTGCTTAGCTAGCAAAGACAATATTGCAAAAATAATCAAGGCCACAGAAATGAAAATAAACTCCATATTTTGTTTTCCCCACCTTACTGATTAACACTAAAGCAAGGTAGGATCTATATATAGAAATATATGAAGATGAATAATTGTGAGATCATAATGAAACCAAGTTGAGTTGCAATATAGTTTCAAAAAAAGTTGAGTTGCAATATAATAACAATTCATCTCCCTCAGATTTCAAAAAGAACTTATCTAAATCAAATTTCTCAAATGTCCTGCCACAATATATGTATATATATAATAATAATCCTTCTCGATTTTCTAAAAAATTTCGATCAATTAATTTGAAGGACAGAAAAATAAAGTAACTTTTATTGAAAATAAAAATCATAAATTTTATTGTCAAATCAATATTGGACGTACCTCTACTAATTTTTTTAACTCCATTTATTATAAAGAAAAGTAGAAATAAGATTATAATTTAAAAAATTCAAAATAATTATAATTTAATTATAATATATTTTTAATTAAAGTCTATAAATATTTTAATTTTATTTTAATTTTTGTTTAGTCCAATATTTCACATAGAATATTTAAATTTTTTTAATATATAAAATTATTAATTCTTTATCGAATCAGTTGGTGTAAATTGATGTAGTATTAAATTAGTTTTCCATAAATTATAGTGTAATGTTTTAGTTGTCAAATAAAATAATAATATAAAGTTTATATTTTTATTGGTGCAACTAGCTAGCATTTTTGTTTTTTTCTTTTTCTTTTCTACTTAATTTAATTCTATTGACGAAAAGATTTATTTGTTTTTTATAAAAATATATTGAATATTTCTGATAATAAATTTTATTATCGAATCAAAATTAGATACATATTTATTAAATTTTTTATTCTATTTATTATAAATAAAATTCAAATAGAATTTTAAAAATAAATAAATTATAATTTATTTATTAAGTATTACTAATTAAAACTTAAAAATATTATTATTTAATTTAATTTTAATCTAATACTTTACATAAATTTAAGCATTTATAGAATCAAAATATACATTTATTGTTTGAAGTATGTACATCCTGTCCGATGGACGAGAATATGACTTGAAAAAATAAATAGTATTATTTTCGAACTAGTTGTGCAACTTGGATGCAGAATTAAATTAGTTTTCCCATAAATTATAGTGGTCAAAATGTTTTAGCAGGCCAATAAGATAATAATATGCACTAGTATATTTTCTACTTGCGCAAGTAGCTTGTCTCTTTGTTTTTTTCTCTTTTCTTTTCTACTTAATTTAATTCATTGATCATTGAAAATAAAATAAAAAATAGGAGCAGATCACCTTCACCTTGGAAATGGAACCCTGCCATTTGCCAAACACAGTTGCTGGTTTATTTATTTATTTTTAAGGATTATTAAGGATAAATTGCATCACGAACACACATATATATACATATATTTTATCTATAAATTATGGTTCGACGTCCAATCTTGGCGACATAAACTAAGTAACGTCAGAACTATTATTGCGATCATCAGCACTCCCAGATGGGCTGGAAAACCAGCAAACTTATCTTACATGTGATGGAGAGGGAATTACATCATGCCATCTTATAATAATGTCATATTAAAAACAAAATTTTTAATTGAGATACTAAAACAACTGCATTGTATTTAATATTTACATTATTTTCCATCGAAACTCATTTTGATGTTGGTGTAAATCAAGTTGCCAATAATTTATAAACAACCCTGTCGAATTATCTCATTCAAAATTAATTATTAAATCGTATGTACTGTACATTACGGTTTTAGAATCTCGAATCATAATCATATGCAGTGTAAAAAATGATAAATATATCAGTTTATAATTTATTCAATAAATTTCTTTAAGGTGCCACGTAGCAATTTGATTCAATTATTTGTGCAAGTAGGCTTCTTAATTTCAACTCTAATATCAAGACCATAAGAGGAAGGCCCGACAAACTCAGTTCAATTCAACCGTGGTGCAATGAAAAATTTGCAAATCTTAAAATCTTAAAAAATAATTAATGAGAGAAAAATTATATATCTCTTAATTATTTATTATTTTAAAATTATAAATAATTATGTAAAAATTAATTATTGAAATTAATATAGCAGTAAGATTGAAAAAATAATTTAAATATATATGAATTTCATAAATCGATATTTAAATTAGACGAAAACAAATTTTAGTGCGCGATACTTGAAGGGGATCGAAGGGAGTATAATATTCTCCATGAATGCTGATAATTAATTAAATCTCCTTCAAGTCCAAATCATGTATATCATTAGGGGTAGGAAAACGAGCTTAAAGCTCGAGATCGGTTCGGATCGGCTCGAAAAATGAGCGAGTCCGAGTCTAAAAAGTTAGACTCGTTCTGGAGGCGAGCTTTTTCGGGCTCAGGATCGACGAACCCAAGCTTTTGGCGAGCTCGAGCCGAGCCGATCCCGAGCTGCTCGCGAGCTTTTATAAAAAAAATATTTAAATAAAATAATGATGTAAAAAACACTTTTCACCATATAGATTTTCTCATTTAATTTTTTTTTATAACAAGATTAAAAGTAATAAATTTTATATTAATTGAGAAAATAACATTTTTATCCCTATAAATTAATAAAATAAATTTTTTTATGAGGTCAAATTTATCATTTATATTACAATATTTAAATTTTTGATTTTTTGAAAAGCTCGCGAACACCTCGGGGATCGGAGCCGAACAGAGCTCGAGTCTGAGTTTTGAAGCTCGGAATATTTTGTGGATCTGCTCGGATCGGCTCGTTTTCTTGACGAGCTGGATCGAACCCGAGACGAGTTGAGCCAAACAGCTTGTTTTCCCAAGCTTATATATTATAGACAATGAACTTTTGTTAACATATTAAATTGCGAGTGTTCATGGGCTAATTTGGATATCAAACCAATCTGAATCATGCATATTATATACAACGAACTTTTGTTAAATATTACCACGTGCACGTTCGTGTGATAAAACATTTGAATTGGTCACGCGTATGATTGTTTCAATTTGATCGATTCTAGTCGAGCTAGAATTAGTTCGGAGTAAAATTCTAGTGTAAATACAAATGGCACCATGTCTAATTGTTCAAGATTGATAAAAACATAAAAGTGAATCAAAAATGTCCATGTTGCTGTTAAAATAAAATTTTACCACACTTTTCTAAAATAAATATATTATCACAAATAAAGCAAACAAAAAATTACGATATAACTTTCATAAAATATATCTTATATTTGTATAAAAGAAATAAACGGTGATGATTATTTTTTTAATCTATCATACGGATTAACAACTTAATCAATGATCTTGATTTGTTTAAATCAAATGACATGGATTAAAGTAAATATGAGATGAGAGAGAGACTCTTCCCCTTCCTCTTTCCCTTCCCAACTCCTCTTCGCCTTTGACATTGCACCACCCACCACCACCCAATTAGCCGCCCAAATCCCCATCTCTGATGACTCTTCGCTTTCCCCTTCCAACCTCATCTTCGCAGCCTATTTAGCACTCATTGTCACGACCTAAAAACCACCCACTAGTAGAAAATCTCGATACAGCCACAACCAGATAAACGTGGCCTAATGGCAAAAAATTGTGGCGTAAAGAATATGTCACGGTTTTTTGACTTTACGTCACGGTTTGAACTGTGAAATTTGCGGCCATGGCCTTAGGTATACGCCACAGTTTTCGTCCATTTTACGCAACGGTTATACAAAATCGTGGTGTATAATTATCCATTCCGGTTAACCTGTTTCCAACTTTTATGTCACAGTTTTCAAGTCTTGACAATGGAGTGCCATGGTTTTTAGCCGTGGTTTTAGATTGCCATGGTTCATGGCACGGTTATATAACCGTGGAAATGTTAGAATTTTTGGCCATGATTTTTGAAAAATAATTAGCACGATTCTTTTTTATTATTACCATGCTTCATAAACTATGGTGTATTCATATACTACAGCCACATTGTAATTCTTACAGTAATTTCGAAGCCACCTGCATGCAATGACTAATCAAAACACAATTTAATATAATTTTATATTTACTTATAATACGTCGTATAATACCTGCAAATTTGTTCTACAACTGCTTTTGTCAACTAATTAATGTTTAGTTAAACACGTAGGCTACAAAAAATTGTGGTCCATCCTGTACGACTATCAAAACATCTACGTTCTTCCTTAGGGACTAATGATCATCGCCTTCGTCATTATGGGTCTGCTACTCTTTATCAGGACGAGCTACCTGAAAGTCAAATACATCTCAAAACATATCAAAATTTCACATGCAATAGTTAACAGTTAAGGCCACAACAACAGTTAACCATTTTAAAAAATTGTTCAGATAACCGTTAAGGCCAAAACAGTTAACCATGATAAAATTTCCTTAAAGTGTTCAAGTGTAACATTTGTTTTTATTGAAATATGGGATAACTATAATAGTTTACATTATTAGAGTCTTATGGCCTTGTTCAAGGCCAAAATAGTTAAACAATAGTATCATTTAACAACAAATTAACCTCAAGTTATAAATTAACTTTTACTTCCACATCCTGCATTGTCAATGGAGTCGAGCGCACTAACCTCATGGCCTTGATCATTGGTTGCTATGGAAGAACGTAGAGCACTGTTTGCATCATTCGAAGTCGATGTTGTGAACAAGGCATCAATCCCAACGATCCCACCTAAATCCAACCCTCCAGTCTCTATAACTTGTCTCAACAAGCTCCTAAATCTAAAATATTCCTATTCCCTCTCCCTCTCCCTCTCTTTTCTCTCCTTCTCCCTCTCTGCCAAATCCCTCAACTTTCGTGCTCTCAGCTCTTCCCTCTCTTCAAGTTACCTCTGCTTCTACTCAAACTCATCCTGCTTCTGATGCATTGCCGCCAATTCTGCTGCATGCTTGGCCTCCTACTTTTGCCTATAGAGGGTTTCTATCAACATTGTAGGAGTCAAAATTCTCCCTCCACAACGGACCCGATCAGGCTTTTTTTTCTCGAAAACACATTTAAAGACTTCGATTTCATTCTTTCCATCTTCCACTACTATTACGAACTTTTCCAATAATTAAAAAATTAATATGGTTCAATGCATCATTCACGAGGAACATTTCAACCGTGTCAGTTAGTATTCGACTTACAACTGTTCCCAAAGTTTCAGTATCTACATCCTTCCCATCTCTTATCCTCGTCATGAGAACGTTTCAGATCGGGATGGATCTCTTCCATGCTCCACGCGCTATACCGGTAGGATAAATGTATTAGTACTAAGAAATAGAAGTTGATTCGAAAAATAAGGGTTTATCACAACACCTTACAAATTCAGCACGTAAGACAAAAAAACTCTCCTTTTCCATTCTATGAAAGTATTTCATTTTGGACTTATTCTCAACATTCTCTTGGCATATTTTCTACAAGTGCACGTCCAAAAAAATCAACATACAAATTTTATTTAATGATAAAAGGGTGATTGTTATTAGTAGTGAACATTTAGTAACGTAGACTCACCTAAATTTCTTCGTTACTCCAATAAACCATGAGCTTCTTGAAATGGTGATCAGGGATCAAACTATTAAGGTTGTCCAATCTCTCTGCATTTGTCGGATATGAATCGTAGACCCTTTTCTTGACATTCATCTTGTGTTTCCGCCAATCATCATCGACTGTTCGTATGACCGCCTTATATGCAGATTCAGGCAGGATATACTTATATTACAATGGTGTAAGACCATAAAAAACATGTAGGGCAGACATTCAATTTCATAAAGATGCACAAAAAGGAATTAAAATTCACACATACATATATTGATATATTCTCATAACTCATCCTTTTTGGATACAACATGTTCGTATATATCAATGGACACTTTGCGAGATTTCTTGCAAGTGTTCCAAGGAAAGCTAAGAACTCACCAACCACTTTCCTTATTAGACCACATGCTTCTCCATTTTGGTCAAAATGGCCTACCATTCTATCGGTAAAATCTCTCGAATGAACTTTCACGCACGTAAATCCTCCACTAGTTTTCCTTGATGAAGCTATAATCGATCCAACATGTTATATTTATATTCACAACCATAACCTAGGCTACAAACTCATATTCATATTCATTAATAAAATAAAGTGCTAGGTTGTTAAATATTGTGAACATACTTGGCCTAATACTGCTGCTGTTAGTTCGTTGGTCGCGTAGTGAAAAAGTACTAGTATCTTCCACATGATCATTACCGTGATCAACACGTGTCTCCTCATGATCGGCAGCCAGATCCTCTGCTCTTTCATCCTCACCAGTCTAATTTTTTTACTATTTCATCCTCACCAGCCTGATTCTCTGCTCCTTCATTCTCAGCAGCTTGATTTTCTGCTCTTCCAAGTTCTAATAGTTCATCTACCTGACCATTTTTCTCAATGAATTCATCAAGGCACATAGCTGGTCCCTTCGATGATTTCATTTTCTTCTCTTTGGTTAGACAACCTTCTTCTTCAATGTGTAGATCTTCAGATTGATGATCATCCGGCAAGTTTAGGTATATACGAAAATCAACATGTTACTTCTTACTAATAAGAGAGACAAGTAACAATATGTTATTGTACATAATTATCATTACTATTTGCTTGCTTTTAGTTTGCTTCTTTGGAACAATCTTGCTTGCTTCTTTGCTTTTCCCATTTATTAATCGATTAAGTAAGCCTCTCAAAATTCCATTCCCTGTTCCAGGCTGTTTTGACTGTTCTCAAGTTGCAGTGTTCTCACAAATAGGAGTCTCTCTTCTTTCAACTGACCAACTTATCTATTTTTCTCTCTCTTCTGTGCTACCAGGATGACTTCCCTACTTCTCATTATCTCCTCTTCCTACTGACCCATTTCTTTGTTGCTCTCTCTCTCTCCTGTGCCATTAGGCTGACTTCTCTTCTTCTCATCCTCTTTTCTTCCACCTGAATTATTTTTTTGATTCTCTCTTTCTCTTGTGCCACCAGCCTCATTTTCCTGCATCTCTTCGTCTCTCATTCCTTCCTCAACCACCTCCTTACTACGGTTAGAATCACAGGTTTTATTCATTGCCAACAATTGTTGACGTAATGTTGGCTCCTTCTCAACACCAGTTGGGTTCTTCTTAGCCACTTATTTTTTGCTTATTTTGGGAGCTACTTTGACTGTTTGCTACCACTGACCTCATCCCTCCTGTTGTCTTGTGATGATCTGTGAGTTATAAAGTCCTTGCAAACTTTCAATCTTTCTTCATTCGGATGAATTTTATTCTTCTTACTCCCCTCACCACCTCTTATAAGATTCTGCAATTTTTGTTCCTTGCGTTGGAAATGATTGTCCTCCCTTTTATTTAATTCTATTCGATCCTAATTTATCTTAACTGCTGCTTACTGCGACACTATCATTGGCTGTAAATTATTCAATTTCATTAATTCTTGAGAATTCTTTTCTTGAATAATTCTCCTCTCTGACTGAACCTCAACCGATTTGCTACCCATCTCTTGCCGCTGAATGATTGAAGAACAGATAATTAGATGCATGTTCAGTCATAACCATAATCTTGTTCTGACATTTATTCAAACACATTCCATGCACAATACCCACAAAATCTATATTTTATTCAATAAGAAACAAACAACAAATTCTTGTAATGACACAAAGATAATCTACACAAAATCAAAAATTAGTTATGAGCCCTCTAATTTATTTCATTAGTCTACAAACCTAAAACTACGACCTAATACTGATAGAGTCGGTTAGCGTCATTACCTTAGTAGATTGAGCTGAGAGATTAAATTTTTAAATCCGAATTGAAGAGCTGACGGTTGAGAAGTCGAAATCCTATTGTAGAAAGTGATTTTAGCTAATGGTTGAAGAGTAGAAATCCGATTTAGAGAGAGAATTTGAGCTGAAAATAAATTGAAGTGAAAATGAATTGTGAATGACGCGCTTTTTTACTTAGCAAAAAGTTTTAAAAAACCCGCCACCAAAATGTCCATGTTTTTATTAACGTATCTACAATAAAAATACGTCACAGTTATTAAGCATTTTGGCCCAGTTTTTTAATCTCTTAACGCTCCACGGTTTCTTAGCCGTGGTTCATTATTATGCTCTAGCCCCAAATTGAGTAACTTTTCTAACTAATTAATTAGCCATTATATTCATCTTTCCAACAAATAATTCTAATTCCATTAAGACATCATATATTAAATCCAAAACACAATAGTCTGCTAAAAGAATAGATATCAGTGAACATAATAAAACACATAGCATAAAGACTTCATATAATGAATATATTCATCATCACAAATCCGAGTTGAAACATGAGTAAGGTTACAATTATAACTATAGAGGCTTAATTTCATCAAAGTAGTTTCTTATCAACCATTTCAGAGTTACAAACATCGCCAAAGAAGAAAAGTGATGATATAGGATACAGACTTCTCGTTTAGGCCAATTACGCGAAGAAAGATATTGTGATGAGTGGTAATGGAGACTGAGGTCAAGCACAACACAGATTGCAAGTCTCAAAACATGAAATACAGGAGCTCCATCTATCTTCTTGCGAGCAACAAAATGCATGATCGTTCCTGGATACAATATCTGCTTGATAGGTCGTCTTCAATAATTCCAAAAAGAAAAGTTTCGAGGGACTCAATCTTCTATTAGGTAGACTCATGTATGCCTAAGCTTTTTCAGATTCTAATGGATTAAAAAATCCCATTGATGTCTGTATGATTAATTCATCCAGGCATCGATGGAATTTTTTAATCCATTACAGTCTGAAATAGCTTAGCCAGACATGAGTTTACCAAATGCAAGCTTGAAGCACTCGAAACTTTTCTAGCTGGAATTATCGAAGACGACGGACCACACATATCTTGAATGAAGTGAAAGCCTTTACAATGTTGCTCGCAAGAAGATAGATGGAGCTGTTATACTACATGTTCCAAGCACTCGCAACCTATGGGGGGCGTGTGCAAGTATACACCAAATTAAACTCCTAATGATCTGCTCAAATCAACTCGACCTCAGTCTCCATTACCTCCCATCACCATATCTTCTCTTAGCATAATTGGCCTATTCGATTTGATTCCCTTATCATCGTCCCTTTCTTCTCTTGGCTTCCTTATAAATCTCTCGTTAACTCTAGACGGCCATCATCATCCTCTTACATTATCTATTCTGATGACTTTAGCGAGGAAAACCAGGCATGGCTCTGATGTCATTTTAACCGATAGGAGTCCAAATATGTCCCTTACTGCTACTTTCGGGTCTCTACAAAATACTAGCCACCCATAGCCTGTAATGGTGGAATCTCAGTCCTCCATGCTGACCTTCAACTGACAATTGTATACCCTCGACCTGACAACAAGTCTAGCTGGACAGATTCGATCAGCATCAAGTCCACACTTGTGGAGTTGTGTAGTGCGAAACTCCTAAAAGACAAATCAAATCAAAAGAGTTAGTAAAATATATATGCATATAAATGAATAGATTTATGGTCAAAGGATGATAATTATTACATTGGTGCTTCTCCTAAAATATGGTGGTTTGTCATTACCTTCGACAAGTAGTTGTTATTCCTAGCATCTCTTTCCAAATGAGACGGATTTTCACGGACATCTTTCGTAACAGAATTAAGATTGAAATTACTTGGTGGAATATGGAGGTCCCAATCACCAGGAAACAATTCCCATGAATTTAAAATGTCCATTTGTAATATACTTACACGAGCAGTCAGGTTATCTCCATTGTTAGCCAAAGAATCAAACTGAAGTCTTGTACCCGCCGCCAATCCACGTACATGGCAGAAATTTGAGAAACCGATGACGGATAATCTGGTACTCAAGCCTTCAGTGCTTTCAATACGGCCTAAAAGGATATGAAAGAATGCTTGTCCCGGAATAGTGAGGTGAATTCCCGATACAAGTTCACTTCCTGGGACTTCATTTAGCCAAGCCCTTGGCAATAAATGAAAATACAAGGAGATAACTAAAACATAAATATAAAAGGTTCGACAATATACATATATAAATCGAAAATTTCATGAAATAGTAATCTTACTAATGCATCTTCAGTATGAAGACCATCATTGGCTTGGCTCCATGTGATAGTCATCTCAAAATATTGCACCTTTTTATGGACTGAAAACAGAGAAAATCAAGGACAAGTAAATTAGAGAGTATCAATTAAATGGCCAACATGAAGACAAATTTTTATATTCCTTACATAGCAACTACAACAACCAACAATCACATTCGATGAACAACAGACCATAAATACAAATTAAGACCAAATCGATGCAAAATAGAGTGATTGAGAGTAAATGACACGACTCTTAGAAAATTTCCGAAAATGTAAATTATTTCACCAACGATAAGATATGCTTTTCCATTCCATAAATAGCAAATACAATACTATCAATTGCATGTACATGCAACCTAAAATTTATTTGTCAAAATCACGCAAAAGACTAAATTAACATCAAATCATTCATCTAGAGTACTAACAACATACCATAACCTCAACTTAACATAGAAGTTTATAGAAATTTTACCTTTGAAACTATTTCATCGCCGTTCGAAGGAAAAAATTGAGAGAAGAAGAAAATGAGAAAATTTGAGAAAATTAGCCTTTCAGAAGTGAGTGAGAGTTGTGTTGTGGTCAAGAGAGAAGATATAAAAGGATAGATTATCGCGTTTTCCAAGACGATAAGGGGAATCTGGAAAGTTAATTCATCTTGTTCATCGATTTGGCCATGGTCTTCACGACGTGGAGCTAATTAAAAGTATGCACGGTTTAAAAACCGTGGTGTATTTTCCTTTTACACCAGACTTTTTATCGTTCTCAAAAAATCGTGGCGTAAAGTATCTTACGACACGATTTTCTACTCGTGGACAAAAATATTACCACGCTTACAGAACCGTGGCGGAAGATAGCTTTACGCCACTGTTGTTTGGCTGTGGATAGCTTTGGCGTGGCACTAGCCCTATTTTCTACTAGTGACCCTAGCCGTGATCGGCGTCCTAACCTTCTCGATCAAGATTAAGACCAGCCTAATACAATTTCTCAATTAACAAGTATTAAACTATTTAAGTTATTACAATTAATTTATATTTATGTCTAATTCTACCAACATGGAGTAAATTTTAATGGAAAATGAATAAAAAGAATATACATCCTTCAAGAAAGACGAACTCGGAATCCTTATGCGCTTCCTCGAACCGCTTAATCTATGAACAGCAAACAAAAATAATATAATATTTGAATGAGTGACAGTGCACTCAGTAAGTACCAAATACAAAATATAATAATATAAAGGTAGACCAATATTCAGTACATCCACATAAGTTTCAAAACCAATAAAAGATTTTGAAAACTTTATTTATATCGAATACGGAGGGAATATATTTGTATTTTCTTATCAAATCTCATCACAGTTAAAATGATTTTATCAAATCATAATTGAGCAAAATCGAAATGGTTTATTAATCCAGTGAAGTTCCGACACTTAACCAAGTCGGTCGGTTGGCACGTGGTACCTAGATCCTATCTAGGTACAATAATGATACGCCTTACCGTGGGTCCTTCATCGTTACGAAAATGGTAACGTCCCGTCTCTACGTCTTTTGTCTTTGGTTAGCACAAAACCAACCTCGGCCTCATCTTGGGCCCGTCCTCATTACCCATACCACTGTAGAAATGACAAGAACCCAAAACTAGATAATTCCACTATACACTCAGTCTACGGCCATAACCTACACGTGTGCCAATTGGAAGTATTCATACTTCCATTCGATAAATCATCTAGAAATCCAAACTCAAAATGGTAATCAAAATTGATTTTCGAGAATTTATATGAAAATCATTTACGCCAATAAAGTTGAACTTATTCCACGAATTATTTCTCAAGCATTTCTCAAATCATTTAAAAGTCGGTAATTGATTAATATAAAATTCATGGATAAGAATAGATTTGAAGTCACTTACTTAACGAAAGCTCGAAATATCAATTCAGTAATTATATTTTATCATACCAACCACGAAATATTATTTCGATAATCAAATTGAATTGCAGTCATTAGTTTCCACAACCAAATTCATCAAGCCTATTTTCCAAACGTATTTCTATAAATATATATATTTACTAAACATAGATGTACGATTTATTAGAAAACCGTTATATTAGCACATAGTGTATGTGACACAATTTTCATCTCCAAAATACACTCGCAATCGAACACTGAACCTCAATTTATGAAACCTATTTGAGGATAAAAATTTATTAATTCTAAATCCTAATAATACATTCATTTCCATGTAACGTAGTATGCCAAATACTGCACACAAACCAATCGAACCTCATATCATGTCAATTCTTTAATATTTGTGATCAATAGAAGTTCGATACATACAAAATTGTGGATTATAGCTACACATCATTACGCAACATAATATTTAATAATTTTAACAGATGTTTGAGTTAAAAACAAAATTAGGGATTCCCTTAAACATAGTTCAAGCAGGAAAATTAAACCCACCTAAACACAATCATGCAATAAGATTATGAATGATTAATTAATCAGATCATAAATTAATTAATTACCAGTATATATTCAATGGTGCTGGACTCCTACAGCCAAACAAAAACACACTCCCTTCTCACTATGATTTTTTCCTGACAACTCCACTCTCTTTCTTCGTTCTATATTTAAATTAAGTTAATTAATTTTTTTTTTCATGCTATCACTCTCTCGATCAATACTTATAACTATAAACATCCCTCTCTTCTTTCCTTCTTGTTTAATTTCTTTTTCCTTTGTCCTTTCGAGCTGATCTCTTTCTTTCTATTACTATTATTTATTTATATTTGTAACTAATGGCTTCCACCGTGTAGAAGCTTATGAAAATTTAAAATTTCCAAACACAATCCTGCAGTTTCATTATTTAGCCCTCATTATTTTCATGTGTAATAACTTACAATTTAACTTTTATAATTATTAAATTTTAATATAAAATTATAATAATTCATAACATGTCACGATATCGATTTAATTCTAATCAAGTGTCTTATTATATAGTGCGTGTATGTATGACATATTAAATTAAATTTTTATGTCTAATTAATTAATAATCGGTGTGTAACAATTCTCCCTCATTTAAAAAATTTTGTCCTCAAAATTGAATGTAGCGCGATATGAACTTTGAACTTTTTAAGTTTCTTGGAATCTATATTTTATTCTATCCAACACTAATGAAATTTATTAAGAAATTTTTTAACCAAAGTCTACATTAACGTTTCCACTCATCTTATCAATTTATACTATAGTCATATTAATTCAATTTAAACACAAATTTTAGCTACTATGTATATGACACCATATAGAGTTAACTATCCCATATTATTTTGTAAATTAATCATAAACATTGAAAGTTTGTTCTCATTATATAACACCCTTTTAAAGTCCATTAACACCAAACTAAGATAATTGCATATCTTATTTATAGCTAAAATTAAATATAAAAACTAATTTCATCAAGCTTCAACTTGAGACAATTCACAGAACCAACATGTGAAACATATTTGCATTCCATCATAAAATCAAGCTCACTAACCATTATAATTATCCTCAAAATTTTCTTATTCACAATAATACATATGCACTTTTTTTTCCTGACAACCACAACCTAGTCTTAAGAAATCTAATCAAAGATTTTACATTGAAAAGAAAATTAAATTATATTATCTCAGCTTAATATTAATATTCTATTTCATAGTTCAAATAAAACCCATCATTTATTAGCAAGTTCTTCTATTATTTAATTGTATACTAATCAATACTTATAAAATTTAATCATGTACTTAATAATATAATATATCATGCATTACTTCAACTTTAACGCAACCCTTACTTACTAAGAGCATTCAAGATGACCTTAAATTGTCAAGCAATATTCACTTTTTTTTTTACTCTATAGTGAAACAGACACAGAAAAATCATTGATTTACTGGGTTTGATTTTTCTTACTTTATAATTATCTTATTATTTATGGTTCTTCTTATATTAATAAACAGACAATCCTATTGGTATATATATACTTACCCTCTCAATTTCACTATCTATTTCTACCAATTTTTTAAAAAGAGAAGGTTTAGAATAAAAATATATGTTCTGAAAATTTAAAGATGCACTAACAAGTTGGCAAATTGTAGGACTAAGAAATGTAATATTTCCTATCCTCATTCCACGTTAAAAGGATCGAAACTATGAGTTCATTTGAACAATCTTACTATAGAAAAAATATTAATCTATCTCAACCAAAAATCATACATACCAAATGAATTAATAATATCTCAACTTTAAACACTTACAAATATTAGCATGAAACAATCATTTACCAATTCAATTTAGATTAATTTCAAGCTACTAACCAAAATTCAATTGTCAACATAAGGTACATAAACTTTTAACTCATGTTCATTTAATTCAAATATCATTAATTAAATAAGTTTAAATTAAGGAACATATAACCTCTCAATAAACTATCTTATAGCAAAACAATTTTACTGTAACATCAAGCATCAATGTTCATGCAATGCCCCTTTTTACGTGTATATATATATTCCTTTAAATAACATATATATTATGGGCTTAAAACATACTTATTGAAGCATAATATGATTCTATGTCATTCTAGTTTCTTTACTAAAAAAGACCACTTTATTTGACTCGCCATCTCATTCAAAACTTTTTTTTGGCACGTAAAGATAAATGCCAAACCATTTTCTATTTAACAACATTCAAATTGCAATCTTTTTACCATTGCAACATCAAAATTTGGTAATGCAAAATAACCATATCACTTCTAAGTTTCATACTAACAATACATTCCTTTATCACTGGGGTATAATAATCTTTGAGTCACCCCATGTTACTATTTGTTTCTTTAAATCAATATAATCATTCATTTTTTTTTCATTTAGTTCTAGCAAAGAATTTGAAACATGATAAAAAAAAATCCATGTACAAATCAAGCATTCAAGTCACAATTCAAACCACTTTTGACATGCTATAGATGTAATATTATGATGTTCTATCGAAATCCTCATAATAAAGAGCCTAATTTCATCAAACCCTACTCAACTTAATCAACAGTATCAATTGTAGTCTAAATTCTAATTACTACTCGATAGATGTTGAAAGACAAGCGATAAAGAATTTCAACTTGTCGATCGATGAAAAAGAAGTCGTATCGTGTTCTTCTCCATAATCCTTCCACCACCATATAAATCAAATTGAAACTTCACTAGTTTGAAATTAAAATGGTGCATTTACTTGCTAATGGAATAAGGTTTCCTTAGTGATGTGAAACCTTACGATTCTAAGTCCGTAAAACTCCCGAACTAACCGTCTAATAAAAACAAGATATTTAAACAAATGGAAACAAAGTTAGGAAACTTACCTAATAAACTCTTAATATTCCAAAGCTAGGAAACTAATAGAATAAGGATGATTAATAATGGACTAAGGAACTAATCAAACCCTGTCTGATTTCGTATGATTTAAAACAAACTCCATTTGAATGAACTCAAATATAACCAATAAATTCTAGTCTCAAGAATTCACAAGTAGAGAAAAACTCCTCACAATCATATTTTTATTTTATTTTTTTGATGAAGGAGGAATAAATTATTATTAATATGATTGGTGGTCGAGATTGGTCGTGTCAATTGACGATAACCCTCAGATGAAAGCCCTAGTCCACCAAACAATAGTAAATAACAGTAATTTTTTTTTGGATGAACTAGTCATTTTTATTCATCTAATGGTAAACAACAGTAATTACAATTCAAAATCTTTTCCCCTCAAAGGAAAATAACAATCTATCCTCCTATCAACTATATCACTCCTCTAAGAAATGTTCTTTACAAGTCGATGAGAAAACTTTGAATTCTTAATACTATGAATAACCTTGGACACATTACAACGTTTATTTTGAAAAATCACATAATTCCTGGATTGCCATATATAATAGACAGTAGCAGTAAACGGCAATCTTCTCAGCAGTGCCAATTCTGACTTCCCATCGGTACGCTTGGATAACCAAGCTATCTCTGCAGACCAACTACCAAGTTACCTCCAAACCTCAGATACCTTTACCTCACACCTAATCTCAGCATCAAAACAATCAAATATCTGGATATAAGTCACATAACACCCTCTCATTCACCCACAGATCAATCCAGAATGAGACATCTTTCTCTACCTCAATTATATACTTGTAAAAAGGCTTAAAAATAGCACGCAACTTTAACAAATTACTCCAAGATTACTGGCATCAGGTGGTTTCCTAATATCCCATTAACTAAGCCGTTGGAGTTTAGTTTGCGTAACCCACAATGCCCATAGAGACTGCTTAGCAGTGAGAACCTACCAAATCTGCTTCCCGACGGAAGCCACATTCCATTTTACAATATCCTGAAATCCCAGTCCTCCTTCTTGCTTCGGATGGCAAACTGACTTCCACGAAACTGGGCTTTTCTGTGAACCCTCTGCTCCGACCTACAAGAACGACTTGCATTTCCCATCTATCAATTTTAAAACAGCCTTGGGAATAAAAAACGACAAAAACCAATACACCTATAAATTGCGTAGCACAGAATTAACTACTTGAAGTCGTCTTGCATAAGATAACTTCTTTACTACCCATTCAGACAATCTGTGAGACACTGCATCACATAATTCTCCATAATACTCCTTCTTGAGAAATGTCGATACCAGTGGGACTCCCAAGTACTTCACAGGCAATGTTCCCTCTCTAAAACCACTGACTTCTATTAGCTCCCGACATAGTAGTTCATGTCCTCCACTCATGAACACTGAACTCCTCTTCATTGACAAACAAACCCGAGACAGAGGAAAACTCCACCAACTGTTGTTTTAAGCAACGAATAGAATTCACATCTCCATTGCGAAGCAGGAACAAATCATCGGCGAAACAAAGATGATTCAACCTCAATAACTCACAATCTCTATGAAAGTGAAAGCACGATGACAAATTCTTAAGCATTCTAGACAAATATTCCACAATTAACACAAATAGTAAGGATGACATTGGATCCCCCTGTCTCAATCCACGTTTTCTAGGAAAAAAGCCCTCTACACATCTATTTATCATCGAGTACAATGCACTTCGCACACAAGCCATAATCATGTGATAAACCGATAAGAAAAATGCAAACTGAGTAATATCTCTTCTAAACAGTCCCATTGCACAGAATCATACGATTTCCTCAAATCCACTTTACATGCACACAATAACATAGGCAACATCTTTTGGTATTTCCTAGCCAACTCATGAGCCACCAATACATTATCTATTATGGAATGTCCAGAAATAAAGGCAGACTGAAGAGGACTAACCAACGAGGGAAATACTTGGCCAAGACGAGCAGTCAACACCTTAACAATAACTTTGTAGATCACCGTGCAACAGGCAATGGGCCTATAGTCTTTGAGGCCTTGTGGAGTAGAACACTTAGGAATTATAGTGAGAATAGATAGCCCAAATTGCTTTGCCATCTTCCCAGTCAAGAAGAAAGAAAGTATTGCCTTTATTACATCACCTCCAATTAGTCTCCAATCAGTCTCCAATTTTCTTTAAAGAATTGAGCATTAAACCCATCCATTCCTGGAGCCTTATTGTTGTCAATACCCTTCAAAGTTGTGTAGATCTCCTCATTCGTTATATCCTGGCATAAATATTTACCATCTTCTATTGACAGTACAGGGCAACATTCCATCACTTCAGTCTTCAAATGAATCCTCTGATAAGGATTGGTCCCTAATAATTCTTTATAGAATTCCACCATATGAATGCTTATTTCTTCCTGGCAAATACAGATCTAACCATCAGACAAAACAATACTCGTAATTGCATTTCTCACATTCCTGATCTTCACGATTTTATGGAAAAAGGACGTATTTGCATTCCCTTCTTTCATCCACAAAACCCTCGATTTCTTCTTAAAAAACTCCATTTCCTATTGACGCCCCATTCTATATGCCATAAGTATAGCTTTTTCCTCATCAAGAAAATCTTGATTCAATGGATCAAGTTGAACATTGGATTGTATAGTAGAAAGTTGGCTCCTAAGCATCTCCACCCTTTGTGAAATATTAGAGAACTCTCTTTTATTTAACTGTTGGAGTCCAATTCTAACACTCTTAAATTTCTGCCACAGACAGTACATAAAAGTACCTTGACAAGAAGAGAGCCAAGTTGTACGAACTAAACTTCCATAACTTGGATGCTTACTCCACTACTCCACATGTTAAAGTAACGGAACGCCTTTTTTTTTACCTCTACGAAAATCCTTCAGATGCATAATTATTGGGTAATGATCTGACATACCACAGTTTAGAACATAATAAAACAGCCTAGGAAATCTATCAGCAGCTTCCAGATTCATTAAGCCTCTATCCAATGTACCCTAAATCAGTCTATCTTGATTATTAGACCAAGTAAACTGATTACCCACAACATTCATTTCCACAAGACCTGTCAACCATAAGCAATGTTGGAAATCTATCGCATCTTGTGAATCCATAACCAATCCCCCAACCTTTTTTGACTCCCTTAGCATTACGTTAAAATCCCATTGGACAAACCAAGGATCCACAATATCATTACTCAGCCTTACTAACGCATCCCATAGCAATATTCTATCCACACCATTATTATTTGCATAGACTACAATCCATACACACACTTCATCCCCAAGCGTCATCCTACAATGAATCCACTGGTCTCCCTCTTCCAATACCTGAAGAGAAATCCTAGAAGAATCAAACATTATCCTAACACGCCCTAAACGACAACTGGAGTTATTATTTATAAGCTAGCATCCATTCATTTGAATACCCCTCCAAACTCTATCTGTATTATGTACTTGTACCCTTGTATCTAGAATTCCACAAGCTATTAGATGATTCTCAACAATCAGACGCTTGATTTTTGATTGTTTGAGGGGGCAGTTTAAGCCCCTTATATTCCATGAGCCAATTATCATCCTCCATCCGAAGGTCGACCATTCAACATTCCGAACCTCCCACTACTATTCTTATTCAAAAGCATAACCACTGTCTTCCCATTACTCCAAGGAGAACTAGAAACTCCATTAATTTGTGCCACAATCTGTTTAGTTTTACCAACAACTCTTTTTCTTTTCCATTTAATAGGCAGCCAAACTTCCCCAACTACAAGACAACCTTCTGCTTTAGACCCCAAACTGCATTTGTATCATTCACATTCCCAGTAGAGGACTCCCTAATCACCAGCTCAAAAACTAGTTCACTACTTATCTCTGAAACCATACCACTTAACTCAGATTCCTTTTCCTGAATAACGACATCACCAGCATCTGCATTCTTTGGACCAGCAGTATTCTTGGTCTTCCAAACAGCATGAGCTACTGTGCACTGATGAGAAAGATATCCCATCTTATTGCATTTAGGATATTTTTGTAGAACCCATTCATAAAATACTTTATGCATGAAAAACCTACCACATTCATCCTCCAATCGAAGCTCAGCAGGAAACTCACAATAGTGGACGACGATTGAACGATAGTGGACCATTCTACATAGCATTCAACTTGCCCTCTTCTGTCCTAAAATTCATCAGAAATAGGTTCTCCATGATTAAATGGACAAATAACAACCCATATTGCGACCAACGGTTAGTAAAGAAGCTTCGAAACTTCATAAAGCTCGGCCTATCTCCAAATACCGATCCAACAAGCACATTCTTCCACTTCGATGCCTCCTCCGCTACATCAGATGTGTTAAAACGGACAAACTTAACACTATTCTCTACAGCCGGCGGTATAAACTTCAACACACGATCAACAGATTGCGAACGATTTGCAGAAAAACAGAGAGACAAATGAACGGCTCTTCAACCCTTCACCAGATTCAATCGAAATTCCTTTCGTATCATCCACAGAACCCCCACCGTCCGTCGACTCCACCATCTCTGGTGGCTTATCTTGCTCTATCAATACTTCCTGAATCCCAATCGAACGATCCATTGAGTTAACAACAGCTGAAACAGATACAAACGATTGCCCCTTTTGAATCGAGCTCTTCCCTGGACCTGAGAAGCACTCGTCTTCTACCATTGTGATCTTGCCATAACCCCTTCCAAAAGGAGAACGACGATGAGAAAACCTCAATAGCCGAGAGAGATAATGTAACTGCGAAACTGATCAAGAGCACATAATTCGGAAAAGGATCCTTTGTGACCATTTAATTCTCCCCATTTCTTTGTATTTTCTTCATGTGGTGTATTTACTGCTACTAGCATTGACTTAAAGCTGTTTCCGTACACCCAAATCTGAAAAATAATTAATAATAATAATTAATCAGCAAAACGAGTGTATATATTATCCAAAAAAAGGACAATGGGAGTGACAGTGTAGATATTTTCTAGATGCTCGAGTGCGACATATTCTCCTTGAGATGATTTAATAAGATTCTTCTTCATGTCGATTATCTTAACGACGCCGTTTGGAAGCATCTCCCCAATATCCCCTGTATGAAACCATCCATCCTGAATGACTTGTTTTGTCAGTTCAGGATTCTTGTAATTAGTAATCTTTTCCTAATATTAACAAACCTATATATGTGTAATGTAATGCTCACGCCTTACTAGGTTTACATCATCTCAAGGAGAAGTATGTAATAATTTGACAAAAAAGTATGTAATTTATTTAAAAGGTCTGTGTATCCGTCCGTTAACGAGAAGTCCGTACCTTTAAAAAATAATAATTTAAATATATCATAAAAAGAATTACATAATAATTATTTTTATTAAATATTATTAAATATATGTCAAATATTATAGCAAAAGAGAATTATTTCAAATTTATATCAATTATAATTATTTTGATTTTATTTCAAAATCTACAATCCTATTAAAATTAAAAATTTATTTTACTTTTAAAAAAAGAATAAACATAACAAATAATAAAATTCACGTATCAAGATTTGATTTGATAATAAAATTTATAATTCAATCTAATCAATTTAGATGTTTCTATTATTTGAAAAATAAGATATGTCCGTTTTAATTAGAAATATGAACAAAATAAAAATTAGAAAAAATTATATATTATGAATAATTTTTTTAATAATATGTCCGTTTAAATAGGAAAAAAATATGTGCTCGTTTTAATTAAAATTAAAAAATAATATAATAAATTTTAATAAAAAAATTATTTAAAAAGAAAATTAGAAAAATGTAGTGTATTATAATTTTATCAGGAATAATTTTTGAATAATATATAAGAATTATAATACAGGAATAATTTTCAAATAATGAGTTGGAAATTTATTAGGAATAAAAAATTTATCGTAGAAAAATATAATCGATAGAATTTTATTATAAATCATTATGTTCTCAAATATTTTATTATAAATCAAAGTTCTAAAATACATGTGTCTAATTACTATTCATCAATAAAACATCATGTGTCAAATTTTGATTTGACAATAAAATTTGTAATTGAATTTGGTATTAAAACAAATTGGAAAAGTATCTCTATTGTCTATAAGATTTCTAATTAAACTGAAAATTATTAAATACATATATCAAATTACTATTCGTTAATAAAACGCTATGTGTCGGATGTTGATTTGACGATAACATTTGCAATTCAATTTGCAATTGAAACAAATTTAAAATTGAAAAAATCTCGCTATTGTGTATAAGATAAGATGGTGCAAAGTTTAAATTATAATTTTTTTTCTTTTTATTTTTTTCATAGTTTAAATTAGAATTTGCAAGAGATAAAACTGTTAATTTAATAACAGTTCCAAAATGTACAAAGTCTGTCTCTTTCCGGTATTTGCCAGCCTTTTAATGTCCTACATATGGCTACTAAATTAATCCCAATTTTTGAAATGAAATTCATAGCTGAGTTTACAATTGGTAGATACAAGTCGGTGGACCCGTCTATTGGACGGAAAGTCTGTATCTTTAAAAATTAAAAATTTAAATATATATTATATAAAAAATATATAATAATTATTTGTATTAAACATTAAATATATGTAAAATATTACATTAAAATAAAATTATTTTAACTTTATATCAGTTATAAATATTTTGATTTGATTTCAAAATTTACAATCCTAATAAATTTAAAATTTATTTTGTTTTCAAAAATAATAAACATAGTAAAAGATAAAAGTTATATATCAAGATTTGATTTCATAATAAAATTTATAATTGCATCTAATCAATTTAGTTGTTCCTATTGTTTGAAAATAATATATGTTCGTTTTAATGAAAAAATTTATAATTGCATCTAATCAATTTATAATTGCATCTAATCGATTTTTATAAGGAATAATAGTTAAATGAAAAAATTAGAATAAAAATATATTGTGATTTAATTAGGAATATTTTTTTAAATAATATTCCCGTTTGAATAGGAAAAAAGAAGATGCGCCCGTTTTAATTAGGAATAGGAGAAACGAATATATTTATTTTATTAGGAAAAATTATTAATTGTTTGAAAAATAAGATACGCCCATTTTAATTAAGAACAGAAAAAATAATAAAGCGGATTTTTATTAAGAATAATAGTTTAATAAAAAATAAGATAAATAATATATATTATAATTTGATTAGGAATGATTTTTTAATAATATGCTCATTTGAATAGGAAAAAAGAAGACATTCCCGTTTTAATTAAGAATAGGAAAAAATAATATAATCAATTTTAATAAAAAAAATTGTTTAATAAGAAAATTAAAAATATATATCGTATATAGCGTATTATAATTTTATTAAGAATAATTTTTTTAAATAATGGATAGAAAATTGATTATAAATAAAATTATTATATCAAGAAAAATTTAACTGGTAGAATTTTATTTGGAATCATTATGTTTTTATTGTGTTTTGATTTCTTAAATAGAATAGAAAAAAAATAATATTATTGACCTAAAATTGTTACCTGAAACCTAATTAAACTCAAAGTTCTAAAATACATGTGTCAAATTACTATTCATAAATAATACGTCATGTATCGAATTTTGATTTGACAATAAAATTTGGAATTGAGTTTGCAATTGAACAATTTAAAATTGAAAAAGACTTGCTATTGTCTATAAAAGATAAGATACGATCGTTTTAATTAAAAATAGGAAAAATAGTATAACGAATTTTTATTATGAATAATAGTTTAATAAAGAATTTAGGAAAAATAATATATATTATAATTTGATGAGAAATAAATTTTTTAATAATATACTCATTTGAATAGAAGAACAGAAGACATGCCCGTTTTAATTAGAAATAGAAAAAAATATATAATGAATTTTAATTTGGAAATATTATTTAATAAGAAAATTAAAATATATATAGTGTACTATAATATAATTAGGAATAATTTTTTAAATAATAGATTAAAAACTGATTAGAAATAAAATTATTATATGAGAAAAATATTAATTGGTAGAATTTTCTTAGGAATCATTATGTTTTTATTGTGTTTTGATTTCCTATTTAGAATAAAAAAATATATATATATCATTGACTTACAAGTGTAACTTCAAACCTAATTAAAAAAGTTTAAAATGCATATGTCAAATTACTGTTCGTCAATAAATTGACTTATGTAAAATTTTGATTTGACAATAAAACTTGCAATTGAGTTTGCAATTAGAACTGCTTTTTTGAAACATTTCTAGTTGTTTTGGCACAATTATTCTTAGAGAATGACATTGCCTGACATCAAATTTCATCTAGTAGGACAATTATACTCGGTGGGCCCGTCTGGTTGACGGATAGTCCGTACCCTTAAAAATTAATAATTTAAATATATATCATATAAAAAATTATATGATAATTATTCGTATTAAATATTATTAAATATGTGTCAAATATTATATAAAAAGTAATTATTTTAACTCTATATAAATTATAATTATTTTGATTTTGATTTTATTTCAAAATCTACAATTCTAGAATTAAAAATTTATTTTGTTTTAAAAAAAATAAAAATAGTGAAAAGTAAAATTTACATATTAAGATTTTATTTCATAATAAAATTTATAGTTGTATCTAATCAGTTTAGTTGTCTTTATTGCTTGAAAAATAAGTTATGTATATTGTTATTAAAAATAAAAAAATATATCTTATTTTTATAAGAATAATAGTTTAATAAAAAAATTAGAAAAAAATAATGCATATTATATTTTGATTACGAATAATTTTTTTAAAAAATTCCCGTTTAAATAGGAAATATTATTATTTGTTTGGAAAATAAGATATGTCCGTTTTAATTAAAAATAAAAAAAATATAGCGAATTTTATTAGGAATAATAGTTTAATAAAAAATTAGAAAACAGTAATACATGTTATGATTTGTTTAGAAGTAATCTTTTTAATAATTTGATGTTTGAATTGTAAAAAAGAAGATGTGCCCAGTTTAGTTAGAAATAAGAAAAAAAGAATGTAATGAATTTTAATTAGGAAAAGTTAATTAATAAGAAAATTAGAAAACAAATATAGTGTGTTATAAGTTTATTAGGAATAATTTTTTAAGTAATAGAGAGCAAATTGATTTGGAATAAAATTATTATATTAGGAACAAATAATTGGTAGGATTTTATTAGAAGTTATTGTGTTTTGATTTACTAATTAGATTAGGAAAAATAATAATATTATTGACTTAAAATTTTAACATAAAACCTAATTAAACTTAAAGTTGTAAAATATATGTGTCAAATTACAATTGTAAATAAAATTTCATGTGTCGGATGTTGATTTCACAATGAAATTTGTAATTTTATTCCTAATAAAAATATAGTGTATTATAATTTTTTAGGAATAATTTTTTAAATAATAGATAGGAAATTGATGAGGAATAAAATTAGTATATCAAAAAAAATAACAGATAGGAAATTGATGAGGAATAAAATTAATATATCAAAAAAAATAATTATTAGAAATCATTATATTTTTATTGTGTTTTGATTTCCTAATTAGAATAGGAAAAAAATAATATCATTGACTTAAAAGTGTAACTTAAAACCTAATTAAACTCAAAGTTCTAAAATACATGTGTTAAATTACTATTCGTTAACAAAACGTCATGTGTAGAATGTTGATTTAACAATAAAATTTACAACTCAAATTCAATTGAATTTTTAATTGGAACAGATTTAAAATTAAAAAAGTCTCGCTATCTTACAAATAATAGAGAGACTTTTTCAATTTTAAATTGTTTCAATTGCAAATTTTATTGTCAAATCAAAATTTGACACATGACATTTTATTGATGAATAGTTATTTGACACATATATTTTATAACTTTGAGTTTAATTAGCTTTCAAATTATGATTTTAAATCAATGATATTTTTTTTCCTTATCTAATTAGGAAATCAAAACACAATAAAAACATAATTATTCCAAATAAAATTCTACCATTTACTTTTTTCTAATATAAAAATTTTATTCCTTATCAATTTCCTATCTATTATTTAAAAAGTTTATTCCTAATACAATTATAATACACTATATATATATTTAATTTTCTTATTAAATAATTTCTCCTAATTAAAATTCATTATATTATTTATTTCTATTCCTAATTAAAAGAGGTATATCTTCTTTTTTCCTATTCAAAAAAGAATATTATTAAAAAAAATTATTCCTAATCAAATTATAATATATATTATTTTTTCTAATATTTTTATTAAACTATCATTTTTAATAAAAATCTGCGATTTTTTTTTCTTTTCTTGATTAAAACGAGTGTATCTTATTTTTCAAACCATAATTTTTCTTAATTAAAATTAATTATATTACATTTTTCTATTCCTAATTAAAACCGACATATCTTCTTTTTTCCTAATCAAACGTGCATATTATTAAAAAATTTATTCATAATCAAAATATAATATATATTATTTTTTCTAATTTTTTTATTAAACTATTATTCCTAATAAAAATCTTCTATATTTTGTGTCCCTATTCTTAATTAAAATGGACATATCTTATTTTTCAAATAATAAGAACAACTAAATTGGTTAGATGTAATTATAAATTTTATTATGAAATTAAATTTTGATATGTAACTTTTATTTTTTCTTGTGTTTATTATTTTTGAAAAAAGTTTATATTTTAAGATTGTAAATTTTGAAATAAAATCAAAATATTTATAATTGGTATAAAATTAAAATAATTATATTTTATATAATATTTGAGATAAATTTAATAATGTTTAATATAAATAATTATTATATAATTTTTTATATGATATATTTAAATTAATAATTTTTAAAGCTACGGATTTTCCGTCTAACGGACGAGTCCACTCACTTGTTATATATAAGATAATAAAGATGCCATAATCCCTTTTTCATTTTTTATAATATGCGATAATCCTTTTCGTACATTATTACTCGGAGCATATATAACATTAATGCTTGTTATAGTAGACGTATATGAGACATATTGGCAACTAATTCCAATAAAAATTGAAATATTACAGTGATATATATCTAGGTAGAAAAAAGGTGACATTCTTGGGGAACGCTTGTACTGCTTGTACTAATCCAACACTTAATTTTCATTGATCAGCGCTTTGATTGTGCCAAATTTTGATAGAGTTGGTAGATTTCAACCTGTTATATAATTAGGGCTGAAAAAACGGACTTAAAGCTCGGGATCGGTTCGAATAAACTTGAAAAATGAGCGATTCCAGACAAAAAAAATAATGATCGTTTAGAAGGCGGAGTTTTTTGGGCTCGGGATCAACGAACCCGGATTTTTGGCGAACTCGGGCCGAGCCGGGTCTCAGACTGCTCGCGGGCTTTTGTATATAAAAAGAAAATGTAATGTAAGGGTGAGTATGTAGAGAATAATTTGAAGAGTTTTTATGTTTTAGTTCACAAACATATAATACGCACGAATTTAAAGATACATAAAAGGAAAAAAACAATAAGAGAACTAGGATTTTTCGATAAAATTAAAATCCTAACAAATACATCTTGTTGGGTTCGGACTGTTTGGTATTTATTTGTTGAATTTTGTAAAAAAAAAAAAAAAAATTTTAAACGAAAAGTTCGGGATTGGCTCGGGATTGGAACCGAGCTGGACTCGGGTCTAAGTTTTGAAAATCGAAAAATTTTAAAGCTCAACTTGATTCGGCTCGTTTTCTTGACGAGTTCAGCCGAACCTGAACTGGACCGGTATTTTCTCAGCCATATATATAATTACGAAAAACACCAAATTATTGTAAAATCAATCACATACCAGCCTGGTATACATTAGTAATTATTATAGTATATTAATTCCAATATTTATTCACCTGATAATATTTGAGCAGCTTGTTTCTTTTCTTCTTCAATGTAGCAGTTACCAAATCTCTTTCCATGTCAAATGGACGAGGCTCCAATATCACTCCTTTTACGTATTCAAATCCTCGCAGCTAGCATCATCGATCAGCAAAGTTCTAATTAAGCATTTAATTATTAATCATGTCAATTTGCAAATTCAGTGAAATTAAAATTTGATTTACCTTGCTTCGATCAGCTGTTGATTTCAGCTCAGAGATAATGTAACTGCGAAACTGATCAAGAGCACATAACTCGGAAAAGGATCCTTTGTGACCATTTAATTCTCCCCATTTTTTTGTATTTTCTTCATGTGGTGTAATTACTGCCACTAGCATTGACTTAAAGCTGTTTCCGTACACCCAAATCTGAAGAATAATTAATAATAATAATCAACAATGGGACTGACAGTGTAGATGTTTTCTAGATGCTCGAGTGCGACATATTCTCCTTGAGATAGTTTAATAAGATTCTTCTTCCTGTCGATTATCTTAACGACGCCGTTTGGAAGCATCTCCCCAATATCCCCTGTATGAAACCCTCCATCCTGAATGACTTCTTTAGTCAGTTCAGGATTCTTGTAATACCCCGAGAAAATAGTCTTCCCTCTCAAGCAGATCTCACCACGTGGTGGATTGGCGAGGGGATCGTACCCCATATCTGGAACCTCCTTCAGGCATAGCTCGTTGAATATACCGTGCCGATCATGGACATTTCGTCTGGATAACCAATGGTAGCCGCCCCACAAGATTCCGTCAATCCTAGAGAAAACACAAATGATTATAACAACGTTAAGTGCATATATCATCGTCAATCCTTGGGGAAACACAGATAAAAATGTAAAGTGTACATACAAAAACACAAGATTCTAGGATTGATGGAAATCAGATTAGTATTTATCATCGCCTGTAACTACAAAAGCACAACAAGTGACTCTCAGGAATTCTTCGATTTCCGAGCTTAGAGGTGCTCCTTCTGATAGAATTAGTCGAAGCCGACCACCTAACTTTGCTTTCACCTTATAATTACGAAAACAGATCAAATTAATGAAGTTAATATTAGCAGATAAAAAAAAATGTCATTTCTAGAGTTGGAATTTGCAAATGAGTAGAATATAGAATCTTCCGAAATGCCAAAAGATCTGCCAACCGAGATGCTTTTTTTTGCTTATACCCGGCATTCATCTGAGCAAGTTTGATCTAGAAGGAAATTAGCATTGTAAAATGATGTCTTTTGAGCTCGAAAACTTCCTAGAAGTCAAGGAAATGAATAGGAATGTGGTCTTACCGTCTGTAGAGAGCCTTGAAAACTGTCCTCCTGAAGGGATTAAGTTCTTGCAATGCTTGTTGTATACCTGATAAAAGATTTGAAAATGATAATCCTTTTTCATTTTTTAAATAAAAAAGAAAGAAAACAAAATTGATTTTCTGATAGATACTAGTAAAAAGTTGTAGCCTTCATAAATTCTTTCAAAGACTCTGGGTACACCAGCCATAAATGTAGGCTTCAGCTCCATCAAATCATCCGTTATTGCATTCAAATCCTTAAAAAAAAAAAAAAAAAAAAAAGGAGTTATGCATACTTAAAAACAATGAAACTAAATTTTGTTTCGAAGATGAAACAGAGGATTAATTCCAGCTGAATTTGAATACCCCATGAAAGAAATATTCCTCAATCATGCGGTCAAGTATATGAGCAAGGGGTAGGAAAGATAAATAGACATCGTCGGCTGTCATCTAAACAATGTGGAACAAATTAAGAAACATTATTTATATATCCATATGACAATGTATAGGCTATTATATATTCAGAGTTTTTAATTTACCTTGTCTTCAAATTGATCCAAGAAGAAATCAACACCTCTTACAAAAGTTGTGATGGTTTCATGAGTTAATATGACACCTTTCGGATCTCCACTTGTCCCGCTTGTATGCATGATTGTGCAAATGTCCAGAGGCTTAGCTGGTGATATCTCACATGGATTTCCTTTTCCCTGAATGATTGATGATATTAGTCAGTTTACCACACAAATCTTAAATTAGTCGCATTATAGAAGTATACTAATGTCAAATGCTAGCTTCAAGAAATTTTCCTACAATCTCAAGGAACTCTTCCCACGAGTATGGTTTAATATTCCCAATAAGAGCTGCTTTCTCTTTCTCCTCCTTGGTCAACGACGAGAAGCAAACCAATGCTACACAGTCCAAATGTAACCAAAATCAACAGAATTTCCTCCTAAATGTATCAAATTCTTAAATTTTTAATATATCTATAGCAGTAGTTCTTACTTTTCAGCCGTTCAGCAGATTTACAGGTTGGATTTAGTACCTGCACAACCGAAATTGCGACATTTTCCTGTCTTTGATACAACGAACTAGCATTTTCGTACCAAAGAGATTGTACACCAGTACTTGAGTAATTTACCTCTTTCACTTTCTTATCTTGGATGCAAACAATGTCCACCTCTGCGCGATCTATGATAAAATTTACAGCCCCTAACCCTACATTCATGAGAATTCAGAAATCAAACTGCTGGGATTTGCTGATAAATTTAATACTGGTACTTAATATAATTGGTATAGATGTTTAAATAGGAAATCATTCAGCTAATTTTACTTTGTCAAAATTAAAACCTACTGAGGAGAGGAGAAGTTACTGAATATATATTTACCTAATGTATCGTACAGCGGCACACAAACTAGACTGTGAGCACCACAAGCCTACACACAAAAAATGTTGAATACCTTGATTAATATATATTCAGGCATCCAGAAAAGCAAATGGAGAAAGGAAATTAGGATTAACATAACATATATATACCTCCATTGTCATAACCCACTGAGGACAGTTAACTCCATAAATCCCAACTCGGGAACCCTACGGCCATGTTTAAAATTATGATAAAACAATCAACCAATCATCATACATTAATCAAATTCTAATTGTTCTAGGCAGGTTTTACATATATTAATTCTTACAGGTTCAGCTCCGGATGCTTGTAAGGCAGCATCGATTTACAGGATTTCGTCGTAAACTTCCTTGTAGGTTTTCCAGAGATAGGGTCCTACCTAGAATTAAACCAAAAATGTAATTAAAATGATCACAAGTAATTACACATTTCCAATGAGATATTAGTGCAGATGCTATTAATTACTAGTAATTTACCTTTCCATCAGTAACATTACGCCATCCTAGCATTTGATTCTGGGGATACTTTTTAACAGATGCACTGCACATAATTCAGATAGCAATTATTAATTTGTATCGATGCAATTAGTAGTATAACTTTAAGATGGATTAGTTAAGAACTACTAATACATACATTAATTACCAGAAAAGATCCCAAGATGTGGAATTGTTAGCATCAGCATTGAGAAAGTCTTGGTTTTTGGCTAGAAGATTACGATAGACGGGACCAATTGATGGCTTTCCATCTTTCCTTTGTCTTCCTTCCTCCACTTTTTTCGGCGAAAATCTTCATTTTATTTTCTAAAATAAATCCTGCAACTCTAAATTCCCCACAAGTCAACAGGTTGTCAACATTACCATTATACTAAATTTGAACTCAAAAATCAGTAAACATATTCCAATTAGGTTTCTAAAGAAAGGAAAAACATGTTTAAAGAAGACACTTGAGAAGATGAGTTGAGAATCTCTTCGACTCGGTAAAAAAAAAATGCCACCTCTATCTTATACTCTTTGTTCACATTACAGAACCAACGGTTTACAAGAAAACGGATCAGTTCAAAAAGCTATTCAGTGATTTTATTTTTAAAAATATGATTGACCCATAACTCATAACTTGGAGAAAAAATTATAATTACTATACTTTTGTATGAATGCACATTGACAATATTTATTTAGTAAAAGAGAGGCAGAAGAATTTCATGCGATGATAGAGCAGAGGAGATGTGAAATGGCAGAATATAAGGCAGAAGGATGAGACATGGTAGCTGGGTTGCTCTTAATTCATGAGAGTTGGTTGAAATTTAAATTTAAACCGAAATATATACTATCTCCATATACGTATAATATTTATGTTTTAATTTTCTTTTTCGAATGTTATATTTACGTATTTAGAATATGCATATATATATATATATATATAGTTGTAACTTGTAAGTATCCTAAGATAAGATACACCATATAACTAAAATGATACGTAGGTTCAAATCATTTCTCGACTCTGCATTTCAATTATTTTGAGTTGAGTTTGGCCCATTTTCACTAAATTCATATCAGCCAAGCACAGCTTTCATTGAATTCACACTTTATCCACATTAACTACTCGAACGATTTTATTTTATTTTACTTTATTCTAATAAGAAAATCAATTTTCACATTATTATTTTTTTATTCAATCTTGCTATTTCATTAAGCTAGGAAGGCGTCCGATTGGACCAGTCCAGCCACAGCATGTGGCAGATTATTACAACCAAAAGATACTAAATCAACAAAAAAAATATAATGAGCAAGAACGTGAGCCGGTCTATTACCGTCATGTTTAACAAAATTGAAACCACTATTAGAGAAATAAGAACAAGCTTTATGTGTAAGCTCTTTAGTAATATTGCCAATCACTGAAAAACTCTCTGAATACCTATTCAACTCCTTTATCAGCTCCTGACAATCGCCTTCAAAAATAACAGCATCTAGGTTCATACTCCTAGCCAACTCAACGCTTTTGAGAAATGCCACGGCCTCAACTTGCAAAACCGAACCCTGCCTCCCAGTCTACCTGACCAAGCTCCAATACAGTGGCCATAATGATCACGCACAATAGTACCAAAGAGATTTGTACTACCGCCCATAACAAAAACAGCATCAAAGTTAACTTTAAACACACCATATTCAGAAGGCGTCCATCGATCTGACATGCCAACCAGCGTAGAACTCGACAGTGATTTAGCCAGAGCCAATGATAAGAAACTGAGAAGCCATCGTTGAAAACCACATATCGTCTGGTTTGGAAGAGCACATTTGGCTCGGAATATACAATCGTTCCGGTTACTCCAAATCCACCATGCTGCTGCAATAAACAACTTTAGTTCATGTCTCAAAAGCACAGAGAAAACAAACTGCAACCATTGTCGAGCATCATTGTGATTTGATAGAATAACGCCATTTATGCCTAGACCTGACCAGAAGTGCCTAGTCCAGCAATAATTTCGGAACAGATGTAGAATGGATTCACTAGAATCAAGACATACCTCACAATGGCCTGGCACCGATTGCAAATCTCGACCAATCAGATTGTCCCTTGTCGACACTATACCTTGACATAATTTCCAAGCAAAAAGGTGAAGTAGTAAAAGCAGCAGTATGATCAAAATGCAATAATTGTTTGGCAATGAAATAACCACTTTTGACATTATAAACTCCATTAGCACTATGATCCCATATCCACTGGTCCTGACAAGGCAAGGACGCAATATGAATTGCTTGAATAGCCTCCACTTGAGACTCCCAAAAATTATCAACCAGCAAATCATCTTTCCAACAGCTATTTTCATGATCTATCAAGCTAGACACCTTAGCCTGAGGCCACAATAAATTAGCAGAGAAAGGGATTTGGGTACCCGGCACAAGAGGAAGCCATTTGTCAGAGAAGATATGAGCTTCCAAGCCATCCCCAATATGCCAATGACCACCACTTATCAGAATATTATGAGCTTAATCAGCCCTCTCCATAGCGAAGACGGATTACTCCCCACCTCAGCATGAAAAAGGAGGTCCGCGGGAAGTACTTCTGCTTCAATACACCTGTCATCATACTTACTGGCTCTAAGAGAAACCTCCAACCTTATTTGCAATCAAGGCAAAATTATACGCTTTAAGCTCCCTAAAACCCAGACCGTCAAATTCTTTCTTCTCATATAGTTTTTCCCACGCTATCCAGTGAATCTTCTTCTCCCCATCCTTTGTGCCCCAAAAAAAACGAGTACAAAATATTTTCAAGGCATGACACAGTCCAGTTGATAATTGGAAGAGGCTCATAACATAAGTAGGCAGTGCTTGAAGAATAGATTTTATCAAAACTTCACGTCCCGCCTTTGACAAATACTTCCCCTTCCAGACTGCAAGACTCCTTCGCATTCTATCCCTAAAATCTTCAAAGGACACACTCTTATTTCTGCCAATCATAATAGGAAGCCTTAAATACTTGTTAGTCTCCAATGAGTTAAAGACTCCCAAGCATTGTTTGAGCTCCCTTCTGCAATCATCTTCCACGTTCTTGCTAAAAAGAATGCTAGACTTTGAGAAATTATTCTCTTGTCCATCTGCTGCCTTATACCACTCTAGGTCTTGGAGAAACTGATGACAATCAGCCAAGGTCGATCGAAAGAAAACTAGATTGTCGTCAGCAAAGAGAAGATAAGAAATTCTGGACCCTCCCCGGCTGACAGCAGCTCCTTGAAGCAGCCCCGAACTAGTCCTATCCTTGAAAATAACTGTGAATGCTTCAAAACACAGAACAAATAGAATTGAGGATAAAGGATCCCCCTCCTGAGCCCACATTTAGAAAACAACATATTAGAAGGCCTGCCGTTGATCAGAAAGGTATGTGAGACGGATCGAACACAACTCATAATAAGATTGACCCATGATGACAGAAAACCCAGCTTCAGTAAACAAGCTTCCACAAACGACCACTCCAATCTGTCATAAGCCTTCTTCATATCAAGTTTCAAAGCCACAAAGTCCTTCCAACTTGGACCTTTATATAACAGAGAGTGCACCACTTCAAAAGACACCGTAGCATTATCAAATATAGAACGTCCAGCAATAAAATCAGATTGCTTACTGGAAATAATTTCAGGTAGCCACGATCTCATTCTATTCATCATGCACTTGGAAACCAGTTTCATAATGACATTACAAAGGCTTATGGGATGGAAATCAAAAGGTACCTTTGGAGGCTTAACCTTGGGGATTAAAACCACATTGGTATGGTTATAATGATCCGGACTCTGCCCCCCATGTAAGATCTGTAGCACAGCCCGAGTAACTGATTGGCCCACTGTCGGCCACATTTTCTGGAAAACAGCTACATTCAAGCCATCTAGACCCGGAGATTTAAACGGACCCATCTGGTTGAGAGCCTCGAAAACGTCATTACCACAAAAAGGCTTACTTAACTCTTCATTAATTTCTACGGTCATGGTAGGCTGAACCAAAGTAATCACTCGATTAATATCATCATCTAACGGTCTCACCGAATGGTATGAATTCTCAAAATACTTGAACACAATACGAGCAATATCCTCGCTTTTATTCTGCCAAGTCCTATTATCATCGAGAAGCCCAGCAATAATATTGTTTTTCTGTCTCTAGAATGAAAATACTTAGTGTTCCTATCCCCATCAGTAAACCAACTAACCTTAGCTCGTTGATTTCACATGATCGCTTCCTGATCTAGTAAGCGATTCAGCTCCATCCTCGTCGACCGAATCTCGAGCCTATCCTCCGTAAAGTTGGCTTGCGTCAATAGACCTATCAGACGTGTTTGAAGCTTAGTGATACTAGCAGGCATATCACCAAACTCCTTTTGACTCCATCTAGAAAGCGCCGCTTTAACTCGACAGAGATTACCATCTAGGCTATAATGTTACTTCCACGCACCTGCTATAACCCCTGTACAATCTTCATTTTTAAGCCAAAAAATTTCAAACTTGAACGTTCTCGGCACAAAGACATCCTGATCCACAACTTCCAGCTCCAAAAAAACTGGACAATGATCTGATAAGGTACACACCAAGTTCGTGACACGTGCATTCGGTATAACTCCATCCAACCATCATTCGCCAAGACTCTATCCAACCTTTCCTTGATGAGGACTCCTTGATAATATCCATTACACCAAGTATATTGTGGTCCACAGAATCCCAAATCCCTGAGCTCACAGAACTCCGTAACTTCTCAAAAGTCCTCAATTTGCCTACTACCTCGAAGACTCCCATAATTTTTTTCATCTAGCCGAAGTAGTTCATTGAAGTCCCATCCAACAATCCATGGAAGAGACAATTCTGACTTCAGTCGTCGCAGGATATTCCATGATTCAAAGTGCCTCGCCTGACTGGATGACCATAGAACCCGATACACCGCCATTTCTCATCTATCACCGAATCAATGTGGCGCTTTGACAGTGATAAAACCCTAACCGGCACCACGTCTTCATTCCACAGAACAGCTAACCCACCACTTCTACCTTCACAATCCACACCAACAAAATTAGAAAGCCAAGCTTTACCTTTATTCGATTCAACTTCGCAACAGTTAATTTAGTTTCACACAAAAACACAAAATGTGGCCATAACCGACGCAGGAATCGCGCCGCTTTATGAATCGCAGAAGAGTAGTCGAGACCCCTGCAGTTCCAAAATACGGTATTCATTGTTCCTGACGGACAAGGGAATCCTCTCCTCATCGGCGATTGAGCTTCAAAAGTAGTGTTGAATTACCTGACGGAAAATAGAATGAGTCTCCAACATGTGTAGAAGACGCGTAAGGGAGCCTGCCGCCGCCTTTGCCTTAACTGTACCAACACCTCCCGCCAACTCATCTACTACCGCAAGCCTATCTTCCCTTGCTCGGACCAATGCACTCCCTATTGCCTTTGCAACAGTAGAAATCACGCCCTCCGTCGACATACCCGTCGCCGCAGCCAGGCCTCCATTGGTCGACCAGAATTTCATTGTCCCCGCCCAGCCGTGACGATTCGCCAGATGCCTGATGTGAGGTCTTCACGTGTTTCGGATTTGCCTGACTTACAGAGTTGGACCAGTGTTGATGCTTGGACTTGGACCTTGCCTTAAAATGGACCTGGCCCGCTTCCCTGGTTGAAACAAATGGACCTTCAGCCTGGCCCATCAATTTCCTACCATCAGTGAAAGAAATAGCTACCTCAGATTGAAAGGAGTTCTGACCCGCTTTCCTGATTGGACCGAAAGAACTTGCAGCCTGGCCCATCAGTTCCTTCCTATCAATGATGGTAACAACTTCATCAGTTCGACTCGTGTACTGGCCCGCATTCCTCTTTTTAATTAGTGGGCATACAGCTTGGCCCATCAAATCCTTCCCAGCTGTGGCAATAATATCCTCAGCAACAGAAACCGTAGCTTTAGGAATTAAAGTCCTGATAGACTTAATCCTAGAAGAAGAGTGAATTTCAAAATTTGAATCTTGACCATGGTCAGCCATTTTCTTGATTTCAGGAACATAATTATCCTTCAATCCTTGAATTTTCGGACCTGATACTGCAGGAACTCCTCCTATCTCGTCCACCGCCTGGGCAGCATCATTCCGACCTCCAGCAGCTGATTCCGATGAGATCACCGGAGCAACCAATAATGGCGGAGCAGCAATAAAAGATTGTACGGAACCTGCTCTCAACCATGCTCCATAAACCTTAGACTCCACCCTTAAGCAACCACATTCACTATCGACATGGGTAAGAAATCCGCAATTATAGCAAAAATCCAGCAGGTTCTGATATTGGAAAAACACCCACAACTTACGCAAACCTAATGCAAAATAAGGAAAATTCAGACGCGCTCCCCTCCGTAAAGGCTTGTTTAGAGGTACCGAGGTCCGGAAATGGAGAGATTGTCCCCAAACCGCTTCTTTCTTCTTGATCCCATGTAGCTCAATAGGAGATCCGAGAGCCCTCTCAAAAGCTTCAGCCATGCCTTGTTCAACAAACTTAAAGACAGATCATTAATTTCAATCCAGAATCGCCGAATCAAAAACATAATCAGACAACCTCTTGGAACCATCATAATTCCGAACCAGCATCAATCTTCGTTCAAAGGTCCGAGTATCACCTTCAATCGCTTTCTGCTTATCACGAACATTATCAAAGGCCACCTTTAAGTGGTTGTTTCCCATACTCGTTATGTAAAAGCCTTGACGGGGTCGCCACATTGCTGTCATAGAATCTCTCAATTTCTTCATCGCGTAGAGAGCCCTTGAAAAAATCTTGACCACCACCGCATTAATCCCTTGCACCTCCATCTCCTCCACCTGAGAATGAACAACATCAATCTCTTGAAGTTCATCCTCCGTCAAACTTAACGCAACAAGATTTGGAATCTGAGAAGCCATAGCTGCTGAATGAATCGAAACACGCCTAACGTTGTTAGGCAGATATCTCAAGCTACTCTAAGAGAGCTCTTAGAGAGAGTTTTTTTCTATTCCTAATTTACTTTTGGACTTGAATTTTAAGGTTTTCACATTATTTTTAAAGAGTACATTATAATTTATTTTATATTTTAGAAACTTTTCGAAAATGTATGTCTAGTTTACTGGAGGATATTTCATAATTATTATGACTATTTATTCAAGCTTTTTCTCTCAAGAAAAATAAATAAATTATTTAATTAGGAAATGATTCTTTATGAAAATTTGGGTATATAATATTAATCGGTAGTCTTTTATTTTTGCAACAATATTTTATCAGTTTTCATAAAAAAAAAAAACTATATTTTATCAGTTTTACTCTAAGAGTAAATATACTCTGTAAAAGTAGTCGTAAAAATAATTGAACTTGTACTGTTCTAAAGAAAAGTTTGTTTTCGTTTTTGTCTCTGGATATTCCGATTTAGAAAAGGAGAAAATAAAACTCTTTTTCGGGTTTTCTTTAATTAATTAATATCTCAGTTTCAAAATATATATTATATATTGAAAAATTTATATCTATTTTGAAACGGAGACGGTAGGTTTTCACTCTCGTAAATGTTGGTTGGTCAAAGTCATTAATATTTCTCTCATATAGATTCATATCAGCTGCTCTTCTGTCAGAATTGTAGTGGTCAAAATCAGAAACTGAAGAACCCACATCGGTTTTTTTCTTTTTTTCTCCATCTGAGGTTGTTGAGATTAACGTTCACGATCTGCTGCCAAAATATATTTAGAGCATGCATCTATAATTAGTAATTCATTCCCATTCTCGTATAGTAATTCATTCATATATATGTCCTAGGAAAGGAATTATAAAATGAACTAGTGTTATACTTATATATACCCTCAGACTCTACCCACACTTCTCATCAAATCGTCTATACATAGACTCTTTCATTTCTATTTTTTTCTTTTTTTTCCTTATAAAAAATGGCAAGGTGATAATCCATCCCCGAATACTAAAAAAGAAGTCGATGTTTTGTATGATGTGAGTTTTTCAAATTACATACACTTGTTAAGCTTCAACTTTAAATCAGTGGGACTTCGTAAATTGTTTGTCCTAGCGATTGTTCAATTCAATTATACACCGTCAATGAGGCATTTCGTTGTTCAACTTTCAATATATATATATATATATATATTAACCATAGTTTACATTCCATATCAGAAGATACTGCATAATGTAAGGAAGGCGGTAACAGCATTTCTCATTGCATTTTAGATTCACTAAGGCTACCATTGGTGGTACCCGTCCCCTTTTGTAAATATAAAATTATAATCGTTTAAATTTAGAAAGTTAACTCTAATTCTGTGAATCCAAGTACGATTAGACAAAAAGCAAGGAACTTCCATAAAATATTTAATGCAAGTTTCATACCGGTGAAATTGTAAGAAGGAAAATAAAGGGTACAGTAGATGGAAAAAGTTGATGATAGATTAATTAATTATTTTGGTCGTACTACTCCCTCCAGTCCACTTTAAATGTCTCGTAATAAAATTTGTTTTGGTTTATTTCAAGTGTCGTTTTATCAAATTCATACATATTTGAACTATTTTTTTCACTATTATCTTTATATTTATTTCAATTATATTCTATTCTAAATAATAAATGATTGACGGACAAATAATTTTTCCTATCATTAATTACAAAACACTTGAAATGATCTCTCAGAGTATATTTCATCGTAAATGGCTTTCTCATTACATAGGTTTCAAAATATTTTGGCCCCAACAATCATGAATGTATGAATTTACTGTATTGGGATTCAAAAAGCTGAAAGTCAAGAAAAAAAAGGATTTGAAAAGCTGTGTGGGAGTCCGCTCTTCCAAAATTTTGCAAGGACAGTAGTTGGTCTTTCTTTGATGAATGCAATCTATTAAGTGTACGGCACTTGAAATTATTGGACACGATAAGGCATAGGTATAGGTTAATAGTGCAGTATAGCTAATGAGATGGCTCGCGAGCAAATATTTATTTTGATAATCTTTCTAATCTTGTGGATTTTATTTTCGATTATAATTAGAATTCTGGAAAAAAATTGTGAAAATAATTGTAAAGAGGTAGTTTTGATCGGATGAAATTGATATAGAGTGAGATTTGTGAGAAATCATCTAATCAAGATTCGCACCTTACATGCATAGGAGTACTACTGTATTTATTACAACAACATATGTATTAGTATGGCCAATCCCCTCTTGTAGTCTAGACATGCTATTTGTACCTTCAGAATTTGCACATGGATGTACATCTCTGCATAGCGTAATTATCACGATAATTGCGTTATGCAAGGATATAGATGGATGTATAAATTTTGAATGTACAAGTAGTTTTTCTACTTGTAGTGATTGAAACCACCGCGTACAAACTGTCCGTCACGTACTTTTGGGTTTGCGTTTTTAGCAAATATATGGTCGTGTTTATAGTTTTTTTGGCAATTTTAATTGTACTAGTCATTGGGCTCGTCCGTTGGACGAAAGTCTATACATTTAAAATAAATTTAAATATATATTATAAAATTATAATAAATTATTTGCATTAAACATTATTAAATCTATGTCAAATATTAGATCAAAAGGAAATTAGTTTAACTTTAAATCAATTAAAATTATTTTGATTTTATTTCAAAATTTACAATCCTATTAAAATAAAAGTTATTTTTTTGAAAAATTAGATATGTTCGCTTTAATTAATAATAGAAAAAAATATAACAGATTTTTATTATGAATAATAGTTTAATAAAAAGAATTTGAAAAAAATATATATTTTAATTTGATTGGGAATAACTTTTTTTAGCAATATGCCTGTTTGAATAGGAAAAAAGGAAGATGTGTCCGTTTTAATTAGAAATAAAAAATATATATAATAAATTTTAATTAAGAAAAATTGTTAAATAAAAAAATTAGAAAAAATATAGTGTATTATAATTTTATCAGGAATATATTTTCATTGTGTTTTGATTTCCTAATTAGAATAGAAAAATCATACACTTAAAATTGTAATTTGAAACCTAATTAAACTTAAAGTTTTAAATGAGGAATATAGTTTAATAAAAAAATTAAAAAAAATAATATATATTATTATTTAATTAGGAATAATTTTTTTAATAATATGTACGTTTGAATAGGAAAATAAGAAGATGTGTCTATTTAATTAGGAATAGAAAAAAATAATATCATGAATTTTTATTAGGAAAAATTGTTTGATAAAAAAATAGAAAAAAAATATAGTATATTAGAATTTTATTAGAAGTTTTTTAAAAAAATAATGGATAGGAAATTGATTAGGAATAAAACTATTATATAAGAGAAAATAATTGAAACCTAATTAAACTTAAAATTTTAAATGAGGAATATAGTTTAATAAAAAATTAGAAAAAATAATATATATTATTATTTAATTAGGAATAATTTTTTAATAATATGTACGTTTAAATAGGAAAAATAAGAAGATGTGTCTATTTTAATTAGGAATAGAAAAAATAATATCATGAATTTTTATTAGGAAAAATTGTTTGATAAAAAATAGAAAAAAAAATATAGTGTATTAGAATTTTATTAGAATTTTTTTAAAAAATAATGGATAGGAAATTGATTAGGAATAAAATTATTTATATTAAGAGAAAATAATTGGTAGAATTTTATTAAGAATCATTATATTTTATTTTATTTTGATTTCTTAATTAGAAAAGGAAAAAAATAATATAATTGACTTAAATTGTAACTTGAAACCTAATAAATTCAAAGTTTTTATATACATGTGTCAAATTATTATTCGTTAATAAAACGCCATGTGGTGAATGTTGATTTGTCAATAAAATTTACAATTAAATTATAATTTGGACAAATTGAAAAAGTCTCTCCATTGTCTATAAAATTCTTATATAACTACAAACAAAACCGTCATATGCTAGATTTCAATTATGAGTTTAACATGACAATCAGCTTTGATAATGTTGATAAATTATTATTACAATTTTGTGGAAGGTCGAAGAAAGACACGGATTAATAGAATGCCACTTAAATTAATTTTTTTCACTCACACAATTCTATTATTTCATTCGTTACAAATTAGATGTTAATTTAGGAGATTCTACACCAAATTAATAAATATAATTTATAATTTATTTTTCAACATAATTGTGATTGTATAGATTTAAAAACCTTCATAGGATATATGTAGGTGAAGATGGTAAAATTGGTGAAAGAGAATATATGAAGGACATGAGGATGAAGATAGTAAAGGTATAATAAAAAAACATAATTAATATTCCTTAAATTTATCAAAATTTACATCTAATTTAAAAAATAAATTATATTTATATTAACATTTATTTGGAAATGAAGGGAGTGATTTATTTTTATCCAAAAAGCACTATTAATAGAGCGTATTTAATGTTTTCTTAGTGTCGCACCACTAACCATATTCTATACCGACTACGACTGTATATTGTCCTATAGTTTGATCTTACATCTCACGAGGAAACTATTCGAGAATACATCCTAATGGAAGTGAAAGATTATTGTGTTTGAGCTCATTTTTGATCTTACATCTCACGAGGAAACTATTCGAGAATACATCCTAATGGAAGTGAAAGATTATTGTGTTTGAGCTCATTTTTATTAGGTACAAACTTCTGGATCTCAACAGAAGAAGGAAAAGCATTCAAGATGCATGACAATTGTCAAAGAAGACTATTTTTGTGTTTGATCGAAAATCAAAGTGGTGAGAAATTTTGTATAACTGTTTCCAGCTTCTGTGTTGCTTGGATTGAGCCGAGCATCTATAATGAGTCTCAACATTTACATGAATAATTATTCGAAGCATTATTCTATAGAGGTCTCAATCCTAAACATAGCAAAGCATGTCTTTCCGGATTTTATTATCTATTGATCTCCGTGAATTAATATGTTGTACTTATTAATATGTACAAGTCAGTGGCCTGTTTTAACGTCAGTGGCCTGTCCGTTAAAAAAAAATCAATATTTTTAAAAATTAATAATTTAAATATATTATATAATAATTATTTATATTAAACATTATTAAATATATATTAAATATTATATAAAAAATAATTATTTTAAATTTATATCTATTATATTTATTTTAATTTTATTTTAAATCTACGATTCTAAAATTAAAAATTTATTTTGTTTTCAATAATTATAAACATAACAAAAAATAAGCCAAATCCTGATGATAAAAACAAATCATAGATCATAATTTAAGTTACTCACTCGTTTTACAGGCCGAACCCACGATCCCTCCATCCAATTCAAATCAAGGAAATCCTCAGGGTCTTTCCTATGGAAATGTATCTCCTCATGCGGGTTTTCGAAGCAAACTGATGGCAACGGACTCCGCGTTGGTCGGAAACGGTGACGGAGAGCGCGACGCTGAACTGGGTTTAGCTGTGAAAATCGTAAAATCTCTCCTTTGAGTTTTGCTCGGAGTTTCGTGGGGAAGGGATGGCGGGATGATTGTGGCGGCGAGCTATGGACGGCGATGTGGTGTTTAGGTGGCAGCGAGGTTATGGTGGCAATGGGGTGAGAGAGTAACGAGCGGGACAGAGAGTGGCGGGGACGAATGTTTAATGTAGGGTTTTATGATTCAATTAAAGATAATATAAACTTAGGTTAAAACTAACCTATGTTTATTTATGCTAATAATTATGAATATGGAATATAATCGAAAAACATTGGTTAAGATGAGAGCTTGAGAGTTTATGCTAGCTCACGACGCATTCATGGAGGTTTATGCTACCCAACAATATTAATATATATATATATATATATATATATATATCAATGAAAAGGTGAAGGGAGTGAATGTTCAAAATAGCAGATAATTAATTTTAATTTTTTTTAAAAAAAATAGCGGATAATTATTGTAACGATCCAATTTATCCGACTTTGATAATCGTGCAAATGATAATGACGTATAATTGACTTCTCGAATAATTAATAATCACAATCGCATTTACACACGTTTCTTTTCGATCGAATTCGAATCGATTTCTATAATTATTCCTATTGCCGGTTTCAATTGGTCCGAATCGAGTAGCGCATTGATTTGATTTCACGAATATCCTAGTTTTTTACACGACCTCACGAGTGTCCGATTTTAAGTGTTGATTTATTATATCAATTAACACAGTATCTATCCAATTCCATATCCAGTACAATATAATATCTACCTAACTCCATGTACAAACTGTATATTTTCAAACCTGCCATAAAAAATCATAATTTCAAAACCTGATATTCAAACCCAAATTTTTCAAACATGTCATGAAGAGTATAGAAGTCTAATTCTACAGCTGAAATTAAAAAAAAAAAATTCTTCACGCATGCAATCTCAATTTCAAAAAAAAATTATGTCAGTAACTCAGAGATATGCCGGAAGACTTTTGTGCTACAAATAAAAAATTAAGCAATCATAACTCAAAATAAATACAAATGTTCAGTCCAAGTTTTCTCCGTAACAATTTTACTGAGACTTACAATAGTCCAAAATTACAAATCGTAAACAATATACTATCAAAAAAATCAAACCTACCAGAATAAGTGGAGAGGATCAGGAAATTGGACGTCGTTGGCCGAACCGACGCCGTTTGACCGCCGAGTCACGAGCGAGTCGTGACTGGGTCGACCGCTTTTGCACCGAGTTCGACTCCCAGCAGCAAGCTCAGACGCCGACGACCTCGTCCACGCCGAGAACCGTCGTCACCACAGTGACCCAGACTTTGAGGTGAGATTTTTCCCTATTTTACATGTCAAAACAAAATAAAAATCATGTTAAAACACTCCCAAGACACTCAAGAGTAACATATATAAGATTCAAACAAAAACCCCAATTTTTGTTCGTAGAAACCGAATCCTAATTTTGGAAATAAATCAAAACCGAGTCGAATTAAGGGAAACAAACCTTATAATTGTCATCTACGTGTCGATTTGGGTGCCGGAAAACTCGAGCTCTCGCCGGAGCTCGAGAGAGAGACGAGCGGATCGGGAGGAAGAAGGAGAAGAAGAAAAGAAAAATGATGGAACCGAACTGGTTCGATCTCTTTTTATAATTTTTTTACTGTTAAAATGACCACTTTGCTTATTTTCAACAAAACCAATCGAGAAAATTTGGTCAAGGACATATCTGTCCTTCCGAACCTAATAAAATTATTTTTACTCGATCCGAATCTATAAAATTTTACCAATAATTATTATAAATTATTTTGAACATGATCATATAAATTTTTTATTATTATGACGTCTGGATTTAATAATCACGAAATATATATAATTAATTATGATTATATGTTTATTTATTTTATTTATTTCCTTAAAAATTTAAGTTCAATTTAAAGTATAATATTATTGATAAATTAATTAATGTTCGGTTAAAAATAATTTTTGGTTAAAATTAATATTCTAAGTTATTTAAATAATATAACCTATAAGGAATTAATTTAATAAATGATTAAATCAAATTAAATTATAATTCATGCTAATAAATAAATAATTAAATTATTTTAGTATGTAGAATATTGACGTAAGATGTACGAGACTATATATATTATTTTATTTCTTCGCCATCAATTAGAATTAATAAATTATCGATGTCATTAGGTTGATAAATTCACGAAGATCGAGACAAGGACACGACCACGATAGTACTGTGAGTTTTATTATAATTTCATTACAGTTGTTACAAGTATATACTTAATGAATGATTTACATCACTATGCCAAAGACATCATTTATGCATGATTTATGATTTTACGATTTCCAAAGGTTTGACATAGTTACTTTGAAAACTAAATATGGTCTGGAGACCTTCAAAATGAACTCTGATTTTAATCATGTTTACATTTATAGTTACATAAACTATATAATTGATACTCAAGTTATTCATGTATTATATATATATAATGATAGGATTATTACATATATAAATTATATAAGAACCCCAGTTATCCATGATTTTATATCTAGTAGTACCAGCTCTAACCAGGTGACCCCTTAGTTAGTTTGCGCAGATGGTACGCCATCATTAGATATTGGCCTCATGTCTAGTATGGTGATCGATATGTGTTCGAATACCCCATGGTAGGCAGGAATACTATGTAGAATGCGTCTATATCAGTCATTCCTATTATTTTCACAGATATGGGTTCATCGATACTTTCTGCTATCATTTCATATTTCCGAGTATCTCATGCACAATTATAAATTCATGATTTCATAATCCAGTATTTCATATTATATTCGCTACACGTTTTCGTACAAAAACTCAATGAATTTATAATACTTCTCACTAAGCGTAAAGCTTACGTCTTCCATCAAAATTATTAATTTCTTCAGGTTGATCAGTAGTACGATTTAGTACGTGGCAGTTAATCCAGTCGTTATCCAGCTATGTGAATAAGGTGGGGCTCGTGGCATTCTCTTGGCATCTAGGGCTCTATCACGATATCTTATATCGTTGTGTAATATTAATTACGAATTATATTTTCGTTGAATAGATACCATGACATGTGTGCTTTGTTGTAATAATTTGTATATCTTTATATTTAACATATCCTTTTATTATAAAGAACGAGGCACAAGTGGCACCATCTTCCTTCTAGACATAAGGGGCTGGAAAGTGGGCGCCATAATTAAAGTTTTGGTATTTAAAATTGGCCTTTTTTTAAAGAATTTAAAACTGACTTTAGCTAACAGTTGGTAGAGTTGGCAATTTAGATCCGAATCGCTGCGAATCGGATCGGATTCGGATCGAAAAATTCGCGGATCGGATATGAATATAGGAAATTATTATCCAAAAAATTCAATCTGATTCGATATATTATTATATTAATATAAATATAATAGCATTAATATTATTATTTGAACAATAAATACTAAGCACAATACACATAACTCATTAAATAAAATCTATTTTTTAGTGAATTTAATTAAAAGTAAATTAAAAAAAAATTAAGAAGTCTTAAAAACAAAAAAATTTGTGTACATTTGACATTTTATAATTATTAAATTTAAATTTTTTGAAATTTGGATCGGATCGGATTTTTTTTTTTGCGGATCCGATTCAGATACTAGTTGTGAATATCCGCGGATCGGATAATAGCGTTCGGATTTTTTTCGGATCGAAAAAATTAAGAGAATATCCGATCCGATCACTCCGTTGCCAACCCCACCAGTTGGTATCTCGAATTTTTTTCTACCAAGTGGATACATGTTTCGTTAGTTTTCTAACAAAATCATATCTATCGTCAAAAATCGATGATGTGTCATCATTATTCTGTTAAGTCGTCCCAATCACATCCATGTAGCATACACGTCACATGGTGACTCAACATACATATCACCCACTATTTGACATGATGCATTTTAGCATTGGTCTTATGAAGAAGATGAAGTTCATGCCCAAATTGAATGCCTTGCACTTGCTTGTTTAAGCCATCCCCGTTATTCACAAATGGGATATTTAAGTTACAGGGTCTTGTGTCGGTGAAAAATAGGTACGTAGGTCCTTATGTCCAGAAAAGAGAGTTGGAGGTCTCTCGTGTTAAGAAAGCTGATTTGGAGGTCTTGTGTTGTTTTGAAATTATTTTTTGGTGAGGTGTCACCGATGTGGCTGACGCATGTCATCATAACCAATAAAATGATGACACATATTATCTTACGTGTAAAAATAGTCATGTCAATAATTTGATTCCACCTTTTTTTTAAAAATTAATTACTTTAAATAATTTTTGGAAAAGTTTTCTTAATAATTAATTTTTTCTTTAAAGTAAAATTTTTATTAATTAATTTTTTGAATTAATTTTTTAAAAAATTTAAATGATTATTAATTAATTTTTTAGAAAATATTTTTTTATTTAGGTTATTTTTTATTAATGAAATTTTAATTTTTTATATAAATTTTCTTAAATTATTTAATATATTATTTCATATTAATAATTATATTTGTAAAATTTGTACATATTTTTCTACATTTATATATTTATATATATTAAATTACTATCATCAAACACATTTTTCTATCATTTATCAAACTAACACACCACAAAGGACCACCATCTGTTGTTTGTCGTTGATCGGCATAATATGCCACTAATCGTTGCGTTCTTCGACAATTGCTCCTATCAGAACCTATAATTAATATATACTTTCTATCTTTCAAATCTTTTTAGTTATTATTTATATTTATTTAGGGCATTTTAGTCAAAAATAAAATTTTTTATCCGATCCGCGGATATTCACAATTAGTATCCGAATCCGATCCGTACAAAAAAATAAAAATCCAGTCCGATTTCAAAAACTTTAAATTTAATCACTATAAAATGTCAAATGTACACAATATGTTTTTGTTTTAAGACATTTTAAGATTTTATTTAATGAGTTATGTGTATTGTGCTTTGTATTTATTTTTAAAATAATAATATTAATGCTATTATATTTATATTAGTATAATAATATATCGGATCGGATATTTCGGATATTTCGGATAATAATTATCTATATTCGTATCCGATCCGATACGTGGACTTTCGATCCGAATGCGATCCAATCCGCAACGGATCGAATATCCACGGATTTGATATAAATTGCCAACCCTACCTTTAACTGAAATTATGAAGGATAGAACTCTTTTGTATGGACTAGGGAATAAGAATATGCTTTTCAATTGCTTAAAAATGCTTTATGTTCTGCTCCTCTCTTATGTTTGCCTGACTTTAACAAAACTTTTGAGATTGAATGTGATACAAATGGAATAGGTATAGAGACTGTGTTGATGCAGAACAAGCACCCAATTGCTTACTTTTTTGAAAAATTGAATGGAGCAATCCTGAATTACTCTACTTATGACAAAGAGTTGTATGCACTGGTAAGAGCACTTGGCAGCATTATTTGTGGCCTAAGGAGTTTGTCATACACACCGATCATGAATCCTTAAAACACCTTAAAGGCCAAGGTAAGTTGAACAAACGACATGCTAGATGGATTGAATCCATTGAAATATTTTCCATATGTCACTAAATATAAACAAGAAAAGGACAATGTTGTTGCTGATGCTTTATCTAGGAGATATTCATTGATTGCTATGCTAAGTACTAAATTTATTGGTTTTGATCACATCAAAGAATTGTATGCTTCTGACCCTAATTTTTCTGATGTATATAATGCTTGTGAACATGTTGCAGTTAACAAATTGTATAAACACAATGGTTTTCTCTTCAAAGTAAAACATTTATGTGCCCCAAATTGTTCTATTAGAGAAGTCTTGGTTCAAGAGTGCCTTTCTTGTGGTTTAATGGATCACTTTAGAATTCATAAAATTGTGAAAATGCTGAAAGAACACTTTGTTTGACCACATATGAAATGGGATGTTCATCTCTTTTGTGCTAAATGCTTGAATTGCAAACAGGCTAAGTCTAAGGTAATGAATCATGGATTGTACACTCCTTTGCTTGTACCATATGCTCCCTGAATTGATCTTTTTATGGATTTTGTGCTTGGATTACTTAGATCTAGGAGAGATAAAGATAGTATATTTTTGGTTGTATATAGGTTCTCTAAAATGGCTTATTTTATCCCTTGCTCTAAATCTCATGATGCTTCAAACATTTCTGGATTGTTCTCTAAAGATGTAGTTCGTTTACATGGTGTGTCTAGGACAATTATTAGTGATCGTGATGCTAAGTTTCTAAGTCACTTTTGGCGTGTATTGTGGAGCAAACGGAGTACTATACTATTATTTTCAACAACTTGTCACCCGCAAATGATGGTCAAACAGAAATTATGAATAGAGCACTAGGTACTTTGTTGCGTGTTGTCATTAAAAAAAATCTCAAATCGTGGGAGGAATGTTTGCCTCATCTTGAATATGCTTATAATCGTAGTATTCATTCTTCTATGGGGTACTCCCGTTTTGAAATTGCTTATGGTTTAACCCTTTGTCTTCTACAGATTTGCTTGCCTTACCTTTAGAACAGATTACTAATCTCGATGGGGAACAAAGAGCAGAGAACGTGAGAAGGATTCATGAGGATGCTAGGATGCAAATCAAGAAGAAGAATAAATTTATGCAACTCAAGCCAATAAGGGTAGAAAGCCTGTTCGATTTGACCCTGGTGATTGGTTTTGGATACACTTGAGAAAGGAATGCTTCCATCTCAACAGAAGTCTAAGCTACATCCAAGAGGAGATGGTCCATTCCAAGTTCTCGAAAGAATCAACGGCAATGCTTACAAAATTGATTTACCAAGTAAGTATGGTTATGTGAGTGCTACTTTTAATGTCACTGTTCTTTCTCCTTATGAAATTGTAGATTCGAGGACGAATCATTTTCAAGAGGAAGGGAATGATAGGATAAATGATAACTCAGCTCAAGACCAAAGTAATGTTGTTGTGGCAGTTGAAGCTGTTGGCACAAATATTGAAGACGCAATTGTTCATTCCCCTGGCCCAATACGCAATTGTTCATTCCCCTGGCCTATACGCAATTGTTCATTCCCCTGGCCCAATTACAAAATAGGAATCTCTAAGGCTCAAGAAGGCTTTCTCAATTTTATTGGAGGACTGTTGGAAGTTGAAGATAAGGCAACATCTAAGGGTGATCAGGAAGTCATCAAATGGAATAATACTACCCAACATCTAAGGATGATCAGGAAGTCACTAAACCGAATGCAGAAATCATACCTCTAAAATCAAGTGGGAGTGGGAAATGAGTCATCTCCCATGTCCATGCCCATGTTTATTTTCATGTCCATCAGTGACCTCACAAATGATCCATACAAATACTTTGCTAGAACAAACTTGGTCAGAATTAAACAAAGCTGGAGAGATCCATAGATCAGTAAGACCAAAAATCCAAGTTCACTTAAAAGTTTTTTGGCAAGCAAGATGAAGAAACTTTTGTTGTTGTATCCGAGATTATGAAGCTCCTTTTATAAGCTGTAAATGGCTTATTCTTGAGATTTTCCTGTAGTTTCACCGAATCAAGCTGTAATTTCAAGAAAAACATTTGTTCCCTTACCATAATCCCAGTTGCACTTGGCCGGCACCGTCGACTAATCGGACCGGGCGCGGTAGAAGATCTAAGGACAAGGGTTGTCTTAAAGTCCCGCATCAAGCGGTTACCAAATCTTGGTATTCCTTATAATGACTTATGCAAATCTCCCTCTTTGATCTAGCTTTTGGAGTTTAGTTAAGCATCTTATCAGAATGATCGTCGGTGAATAAGGACTTGAACCGAATTAAGGTTCTATTACACTTTCTCAGATTAGCTTTGGGTATCGATTCAACTACAGTTCCCCTGTATCAAATGCACGAAAGATATCTTGTAGTTCAAGAATTCGACTTCCGACCCCTTTGCGAGATGGTTGCCGCTACTATTGACGGTAGTGTTTGTGGCTGTGGTGTTTTGACAATTACCATTTTGAAATTTTAGCTGGGAAAACCCAGAGTATTTTGCTAACTTGTTTTTACTTTTCTCAATTCACTCTTCAGTTCACTCCCAAGTTCCAACAGTGAATCTTAGCTCTTCCTTTTTGAGTCTAAAACTATTTTGAGGGTGTGTCAATGAGTGTCCCATTTCACCCCTAAGGTTTGACCAATGAAAAATTCACAGTTGTTAACATCGTATGATTCCACGCATCAAAATTCGATGGAAACAAGACGAGTCTAATACGAGACGAGTCAAGCCAGAGTTCGAGAGTTTTCGAGATGTTGAAAATTGGTAGAGTCGAGTCGATCTGAAGTTGAACTATCTTGTGGATCGAGTTGAATGGATTTCGATGTAAGACATGATTCGAGTAGAACCAATCCACTCTAATTTTAACTTTCGCATTTTCTCCTATATGAGGATGTGGGTTGAATCCCGGAATAAAGAATTTCGTGTGAGTAGATTGGACTATGAACATCAAAAGAGAAAAAAATAACTTATGAATGAAGTAAAATTTATAGAAATAATAAATGATGACTTTAGAGATGATTATGGTCTAACATGTAAGTATGATTACAATTCACTTGTTTCAGGAGCTAGTGATATATCAAGCATCCAACAAAAAATGTTTATGGTTCCTTTATATAGGTTGGAAAATAGTAGTATATATTGAATTTTTGATCGGTAATTTATTTCAAAATTCCGTTCTTTAAGATAAGGAAATCCATGTTTTACTATACTTTAGCGAATGATAAACAAAAACTCTATGAGTGACACTTGATGAGAAAGCCACGAATGTCGAAAGAACTGCCCAACTAATAAGCTACCAATTGAACTTCTTTAAATTAATTCTGTCGGGATCGAAGAAATTTATTATTTAAGCAAGGTTATCAATTTATCGATATAAGATTTCCCTTAAAATTATAAGTCGGGACGAAAAAATTTATTATTTTAGCGAGGTAATTATTTTATCGATTTTATATCGACACTTCACATGTACATATCATGTGAAACTTCATACTTTAGTTTTTTTTTAAGTTACAATTCCAAGTTTTTTTAAAGATTAATTGTTATTTCATTGATAACATGAAATTGCAATTACATCACGAAATAACAGTTAGATTATATATTAAACATCTAACTAGCCAACCAACAAAATAAATAAGAATAGAGATGAAGTTAAGATTTTGGAGAATTGAGCGAATGCATCTCGTCTGGATAAACTTGCAGTTGTAAATATTCTTGATTTTTTATTCAAAGAGCCTAACATCATGTGATTAAAAGGACCACCTTGGCTTGAGAACCACGTCATTGGTGCCACAAATGACCTTGTTAATGGTGCAACTTAGGCAAAATCTAACCACCTTCCCATTTTTTATCTTATTTCTACTTTTGATTGAATGTTCTTACTCCAAGAGGGTAGAGCTAAGCCCAATTTCTATTCGAGAAAGAACTTTACTTGAAAAAAATGCTTGCTTTAAATGAAACCTCCGATATTATAGAAATGAATAGTAAGAATTCATAATAACATATAACATAAACCATAAAATGTCATTCATTTGACAATATAGCCAAATTCCTCATTGAGAATGTCTTCTATTTTGTTATCTAAGTTTAGATTACATTTGACAATACCTTTCCGAACAGAATATATGTATAGTTAGATGGCTCCAAATCTTATTTTTTACACCTTGTCAAAGGACTTTGGCCTTCTCCCTCTCCCTCCTCTGCTGATGTCATCATCTCCGACGACAGATGGCTGGTGGTTGACCTTTACGGTGCTCTCCTCCTCTTTGCCCGACATTTGGTGCTTCTGTGGTTGGAAAAGGGTAATTTTCGTTGCCATTATTGGTCTGAATTGTTTGTTAGGGTAGAGTTGGTAGATAGGTCGAATCTTCGGTTTGATATTGGGGCTTTGCAAATTTTGGCTCCGGATGGTGTTGTCACGACCAAAAACCAACCTAGCCGTGACTTGCATCTTAACCTCTTCAACTCGAGATTAAGACCAACCTAATATAATTGACATCACCTACTCGATGACGAATGATTCGTTAATTTTTAATTCTCAAAATGATGTACCAATTTTTACAGACCAAGAAATATCATACAAATGAGCATGTCAAAGATGTAATTTCATTTATAATACGAAAAAGACATATCAAAATAATTGAAGTAATGGAGAACCATCACCTAACCCCCATTAATAATCGAATAAATAAAAGAAAAACAAATCACATGTACTCTCTCAGCTTTTATTTAATTCACTTAATTTATATGTTTAAAGTTTAAACTCAAGTATCTCTTAAGAGCTTACTCAATTTATCAACCCGAACCACTTCACCTAAAGTAGTTAGTGATGTTATAACCAACTCCGCTAATTATTACCAATTTCTTTACATCTATATGCGATGTCATGAGTATGTGATATGCATCCTACGTTTCATGTTGAACGCGCATAATTTCATTTAAAAACACATTACAACAAGCCTTCATAATAAATCATACATCCTGAAAATTTCAAGGTGAGTACATTCACCAACACAATCTCCATTTATTCATAACCATAATCAATCCATAAATCAATTTTAGATACTGAAAGTAGACTTATTTATCTTTCTAAAGGTGTATGCTTCAAGGTCTAATTCCATTAATTGAATTTACCATGAATTTTCAAAGTCATGAAATTCGTAGCTCTTACACAGCATGATATACCAAACTTTAAACCTTCGTAAGTCAAGTTACAAAACTCCAGTTGACAAACCGTTTGAAGCATGATAAAATAGACATACAGAGCTTTCCATACATAAATAATACATGCCATATGGATGAGTTTAACTGGGCCAAAAAATCACATAATACAGAGCATCAACATATCTGTTACCCAGTCAGATAGACTATCATTCAAAAATACATAACTCAAGCTCTAGAAGTCCAATTCATAAACCGTTTGAAGCAAATTAAACTAGAAACACACATCTTTCTACACACATAAAATTCAAATATTAAACTTAAGAAATATGTATCGAAAATTACATAGGAAGTATAACACAGAATCTGAATTTTTCAAAACAACTCATCTACTTCAATTCTACAACATATAACCCAATAATTGACTCTATCACTTAATTAAACACAAGAACATGACAATTCAGAGATTTCAAAAGTCATAATTCAAAATATTCAAAAATACATATATACTGAAAATTTAAGGATTTTATTTAAAATGAAAACTCTTTCCTATCCAATTTCCTTTCTCTTTTTTACTTTTCTTTCTTTTCTTTTTCTTTTTTTTTTTTTTCCTTTCCTTTTCTTTTCTTTTCTCTCTTTTCTCTTCTCTTCATCCGTTCTTTCCATCTCTATTTTCTTTTCTTTTTTTCGTTTCTTTTAAAAAGGTTTTTCCACCGAATGATGGAAACATCTAGATATATAGATTTTGTTTTAGTATTAAAATATCTTTTTAGTTTCAGTATTAAATCACATACATTTCTAAATTTAATAATTACACTTTAATCCTTACATCTATGAACTTTATAATATAAAATTATAACACGTCACAACAATAATTTCATTTATAATCATGTGTTTTATTATATGATACGATGAATGTATATATATCAATACGTTAAAATTCTACGTCTAATTAATTAATAATTAGGGTGTAACAGGTGTTAGTTGGTGGGTGAGACTTTTTAATTTTAATTATTATTAAATTATTTATATGTTTTATTTTAGCTATCGTTTCTAAATGACTGTGCGCATATTCGATTTTCGTATGAGAGCTAGTAGTTTTTTGGTTGGAAGAGGCTTTTGATATGCTCCTGGACAATTTTCATTGTTCAAGGGTGTTGTGTTGTTCTCGATTTCAATTGTTCGGAGATTGAAATTCGAGTCTATCTCTTCCTATTTGTGGTACATACCTTCAAATATGGAAGCTCATGTCCCAATCAAAAGTTCAAACTAGCATGAGTATTGTGAAGTTACTCAATCTTACTTATTACACAGCATTAACGGCGCCCGAAATTGCGTTGATTATATGATTCTTATATTGTGATCATGATATTCTCACTCTTATATGAAAATAGTTGTGACCTGTCGTACTACGAAATGACAAAAAGGTACAAATTTTCGATTAATCAACTTCATTTTCTTATTATGAATTTATACTATTTATATTGACGGTCATATTAAGTATTAGATTTGCTCAAACATGTTCTTAAATTATAATGACTTTAATTTCGTATAAAATTATCATTTCCGTAAAAAAAAATATGTATAGCCACACATGATAGGCCCCACAATTAGCATAAATAAAAGGAAGAAATAAATAAATAAATAAATATTAGACCACGATTCTTCTTCACTTGCTATTATTACAGAATTCCCGACGTCAACAACAATGGCGTCTCTGACATCCACTGGATTGCAGAGACAATTCTCAACTTTTCCATCAAACCAAGTTAAATCACTCCATCACCACCATATCCAATACCTTCAATTTCAATCCAAACACGTCCTCCATAAGAAGGGACTTGGGAATTCAGTATCTCAAAGCAAGGGTATAACAGTAATAAAGGCATCTAATGCGACCGATTCACCTTCACCGTCTTCTCCGGGACTGTACTCGGCCCAGAGATTGGAGCTGACTGCTAAAAACGTCGACTTGGTTCTCGAAGACGTCAGGCCCTATTTGATTTCAGATGGCGGTAACGTTGACGTCGTCTCAGTTGAAGATGGAATCATTTCTCTCAAACTACAGGGTGAATTTGAATTTCTCTTTAAATTCTTTTTAATTATCTGATTTAAGGTATTGAATTATCAGTTAGAGGCTTAGGGCATGTGAACCTCAACCTGTATATCCCAGAATTTTAAATTCTGTGACAAATTCTTGATAAAGTTTTAGACTTTAATGGTATTGGATGATTATGTCTTTGCGGCATGAAAATGAGGTCGTATATTTGCTGAGATATAGTTGAATTACATTTAGCAGGGGCCTGTGAGAGCTGTCCAAGTTCCACAACAACCATGACAATGGGAATCGAACGAGTTTTAAAAGAAAAATTCGGAGATGCTGTCAAGGATATTCGTCAAGTAGATGCCTTTGAACAAGGAGAAACTACTGTTGAGGTAATATTTGTATCCTTTTGTGGTTTGAGTTCTTTTTTTCTTCATTTTCATCTGATGATGAAATTTTGTGATGCAGGCTGTGAATGGTCATCTGGATATACTGAGACCTGCTATCAAGAACTACGGAGGGAGTGTGGACGTTATATCGATTGACGGTGGAGATTGCACCGTAAAGTATGTGGGACCTGAATCTATTGGATCAGGAGTCAAGGCTGCGATCAAGGAAAGGTTCCCTGATATTGTAAAAGTTGTGTTCTCTAATTAATATTTTCGTCATTCTCCTTACAGTTTTACAGGTTTAGTTATAGTTGCAGAAGGAATGAACTTGTATTGTTAGCCTTGAGTTGTTACTTCTGCTAAGAAATGACATCTCCTCTGTATTTATGCAATCATAATACGTTGAAAATTTAAAAAGCCACTTGATGGAAGCAAAATTCATTTCTTTTTCGGTATTTACATAAGTTGATTATCAAAATACAGACACTGAAAGATACTATATGCTTTGTTTTGAACTTCAAAACAGAGTCTTCTTCTAGGACTAGGCAGACTGGTCCGTTGTGTCCTCTGTAGTGAGGACTGATTTTAAAAATCTTGATAGATTGATTAAGAATGGAGTGTAAACGAAATAGCACGTGAGTGTCCATGTGACCAATCCCTGTATACATTAGTAGAAAACTATGAAACCTGTTGAAAATGTAATGAATACTCTGTTAGAAGGAAAACAATTACCTGTCCGAAGATTTCAATGTTTGCTTGTGGGTAGTACCAAAGGTGGAAATACCTGCCAAGATTTATTTAGCAGATGCATAAGATTTCATTTCTCTACTAAGAGAGCTGGAATTAATGGTAGAAGAAGAGTATTTTTACTTCATTATGGGAATCTCAGCCAGAGGACAACCGATTCCAATGACTGATGCTAGGGTAAACCCAATCCAAGTCCTGTCCAAGGAAAACCAGAGAAACTCTGCTGCTGCAAACAAAAGATAGGCCTCTATGTTGGCTGCCACTCCAGCTTTATACAGCTCAGCACTCACTTCCAAAAATAGCACCAAAGCTCTATATACATTTATAAAACAATTTCGACATCATAAACAAAGTCAATTCTTTTTAAGGAAATTGATCATTATGTATACAGGATTACTGACGCAAACGAGAGAGCAGTTTTTCCTAAACTACCCTCGACAGGCTTTGAAGGAGCTCTTTTTTCATCCAAGAAGAGTTGCAACAATCCTACCGTGAAGTAAAAAATGCCGAGCAAAGGAGGAACCTGCACGCATTGAAGATCGAATAAGTCTAAATTCGTAATTACCTGAAAATGATATTCAAGCTTCTTCTTTTACCCAGATGTTGGTGTGGAGAGGACCGATATCAATGGCTCCATTTTGATATACCACGAGACCGACCCTTGAATGAATTCCGTCGAGAAGGGGACCCAACACGAAACCTGAACCAAACAGCGAAAGAGATGAGGTTGGCCAAGATTTGCTCAATTGGCTTCTAGCTGAATTCAGGCTGCAACAAGTTTTACGCTGCCATTGTTGGAAAGCTTTGGGTTTTACATTATTATTATTGCAGGGAGATTGAAATATTCTTCCAGAGAGAAGGAAGATAGAGTTGGGACTTGAAACATGTAGAGTTTGCATCTTTGCTTCTCACCTACGCCAACAGATATTTCATATTTCCTCAACCACACAACACAACAACAGTATTTTATAACGTTCCTTATTTGCCCCTCATACTTAAAAAGAAATTGTATTGTTATCCTTCCATTGTAAGAAATTACATGATTGACCGCCAAGTATACTGATGATACTTGTGTTCACACACACTGTCTATTACTTGTGGCTCACTATTTTATTTACTTGTAACGCACGATACACACGACATACTTCAACGGTAGTGATAACCCTATACATAAGTTACTGTTATGGGATGTTTTAAATTTATGTCGGATAGATATATAGATGTGGTAAAAAGAGAAGAAATTTATAGAAAACCCAAAATATAATACATGCACATAACGAGTTTGTCACATTTCAATAATAAAATGTAGCAGGTCCATTATTATTGTTACAACAATTCCTAAAACATTAAGAATCTGTAGCCTTGAATTTTCTTGGTCTTTTATGCGCTGGAGATGGATTATCTGATCCCCTTCCAGATCCCTTGCGTTTCTGGTCTTTCTTAGCCACCACCCGTTCCCCTGAATTTCCCAATCAGACATCAGTTACAAGACACATTTCAAGGAAACATAAACAACCAAAGTGCTCCACGTCACCTGATGCATGACCTCCAAATATAACGGACTCTGGAACAAATGTCTGGTCTTGATCCATGCCACGGTGTGCGACGGCAAACTGTTTATGGCCACCACCAAGCTCAAGGATTTCAGTAAGATACTAAATGACAGATCAAGAGACTGAAAATATTCATGTTACTGACCTTTGGTGTGTCAGGTGGGTCAGCATATGAACCCTCGCGAAATGATGAACCTTCTGCTTCTTTATATTGCAGCTGACCAAAGACAAAGGTTGAACAAAATGAGATAAGTTGCTTCTTGATTAAGATGAGAAAAGGATTTCAACTCATGAGTAAACAATTTCTGCCCAACAAGGGAAGAAATGGAAATATATTCAACATAAGAAAAAAAGAAAAGTTAAGATGTACACTACCTGTTTCTGAAGATTCAGTAGAGTCAGTATTTCTTTTCGTAATTCGAGATGCTCTGCACAAACAGCCTTTGTTGGAACCCTTGGTTTTAAGTTGACCTATGAAAGATATAATTTTTTACACCCCATTTGTAAAACAAAAACCATACATAACTATCAGAGATATTGACTGGATAAACTAACCCCAAGATCTAGTAATGTTTGCTCAACTCGCTTGATAGTGCGTAAACCAGCTAAAGAGCTTGCAGCTTGCACCATTTGTTCAAGTGCATAGGTTCTCAAATAAACTCGAAGCTGAAAATGTTTTTGAATTGTTCAGCTGTTAGATGTGTAAGACATATACTTTGGCTGGCAGTAAAGTTAAGAGAAAGAAGAAGTTGTCTAGACAATTATTCCTGGAATATAATTGAAGTTTATTTTGTTGGAATATTGGCGAAGATACCTTGCGCAAAGAAGCTAATGTGGAGGCATTAGCAGCCATTACTGAATCCGTTGGAGCACCTACAGCTGACGGATTGGCCGTAGATGGTATGTTATCGACATTACCAGTTGATCTCTCAGCATTTTCATGACCAGCAGTAGATGCAACCGGCACGTCTTGCTCTTCAGAGGCCTGAAAAAGCAGGGGAATGGAGTTAATCATTTTAAAATTAATTCGAAAAATATGAATCCTCTTCATCATAGTTGCCATTTGCCAATCAAAGTGAACATTTAATCCTGCGCTTACCCGTGTAATCATACGCGACTCTGCAATTTTTTTAGCTTCAGCAAGAACCTAAAGAGGCAGATAGTAAAGAATCAGAAATAATCTTACATAACTCAGTTAACAAGCTCAAATGCTGGTTATTCCTGTATCGCATGTACATTGTACCAACCTCTGCATCTTTTTTCTCTTGATGTTTTGTTTGTGACAAGACCATACATAAGGCACGCTTCCGCTCTACTTCCTGAGAAACATTGTAGGGGTCCTGGCTCAAGAAAGAAATATTAGAATTTTAGAAATGAGCCAGTGGAATAAAACATAAATAAAAAAATAACAAAACAGCTACATATTATAAACCATGGAAAAAGATTAACATCGAGGCAGAGGAAGAAAAGTATTTTTCATTCCTTGAAACTAAACTATAAGAGTAAAACATTGACATAAACACAGAACATAACCCAACACACCTTAACAAGGGGGTTCCCCGAGACATCAGCAGGAGATGGAGCTCTAGCAATCAATACAGCTCGAGATACTAAATGAGGCCATAAACATCAAAAAATAATCAGATGGTTGCTAAATATCCACTCCGAGAGTGTATCAGCAAGAAAACAACACAAAGGATCAAACTACAACAGTTAGATTGAGAAAAAGACAGAGATAGAATGGAGTGTAAATATAATCATAGACAAGTACCACTATAATAACGATCTTTGAGCTCCTCCACCGTTCAAGATGATGGAAACCTATCGGCAATAATGATAAAGCGGAGATCAAAGCGCTGACACAAATCAAACAATTGATCTGTTTCTTCTTTTGTCCATGCCTAATGTACACAAATATTATAAGAAAGAATAACTCAATCAGAGTGACAGACTTCTTCTTTTTACCAAAAATATTTAAATAGGGACATTAAAAGCACAAATCATTAAGCTTATCCTTACAGGATCAGTCAAATACTTCTCATACTCCTCATCAGTGTATTTGATTAAGTCAACAGACTGCAAGAAGCCACAAGAAACAAACAGATCAATTGCAGACAGCAATCACAATTCCTATAGAAATTAAGTGATGTGACATGCATTGCAAGCTATCTAAACAGCATAATATATACACAATGAACAAACGGAGAAATACCTTGTTGTACTTGGCGAAGGAATAGTCCCCAGTAGGTGGAACGCCATTCACAACTCTAACCTGCAACAGAGAAAGTATGTTACTTTTGAAGACACCTCCCAGTTACAAGTCGGAATGAAAGTTATAGAAACTTACCCAGTGGTAGAGCTGCAAATTATCACTTCGAGCAGAATTTGAAAAAGGAAGCCATTGCCAAGTGATCTGAAAGCGAAGCTCAAAATTCATCACATTGCACTTGATAACTTTAAGTGAGCCTATCTAAGGAAATAAAAAAAAATACCTTCTCATCTGATGGTGGTGGTTTTTTCAGTTGAGAAACATCAATGGACGGCATAAGTGGCGCCAAACCCCCAGTAAGCGCATACACCTACACACTTTAACACATGGACATTATATACTGTATATATATATATATATATTTAACAAATTTGATTATAAACATGTTACCTCGCGCGAAATGCCATCAGGTTTCCTCTGAGATTCTTTTCTTGGTTGAGATTTCTTCTCTTGAGGTGCAGATAATGGGGTTTTGGGCAATCCCAGGATGTCCTTCGCGTCCATGGAAGTTAACTGAATTCGGATTCCCAATCAATTTACTTTTCTGGAGAACCAAAATTGGATTTGATGGACAAATTAGGGTTTTCTAATTTTCAGCGCGAAAGCTTTCATCAACGGGGAACGATGAATGAACTCCGAAGGTTATTCACTTCCTAAGAAAAATTATTAGCTCCCTAATGTTTAGTCCTAGGCATTTCTCCCCCTTATAGTTTCATACTCACTGCTTTTCACCCCTCTGAAGTTGGGATTTTGGATTCCCTCTTTTTTCCTGGTTATACTGGTAACAAAATACTGTAAATTTTATTTGCATAAATAATAATAATAATAATAATAATAATAAAATTTTAATATACTATTTTTTGTTATAAAAAAAAGTTATCTCTTTCATTAACATTATCTTATGGACGGTAAAAATAATAAAATTAGGCTAATCAAATGAGAGATTTTATTATTAAACTGATTTTTCACTCTATTATTTCAATTTGACACGTTCATGATGACATATCATGATATATATTAACGAGAGTGGAGAATGAGTAAGTGAGAAATTAGAGCTATGGAGGGAGACCTTGGAGTCGAAAAGTTTTAGATTGAGTCGCAGTAAGAGGAAATATATGCACTGTAATTTCAGTGGGCTAGGCATAAGTCAGATTAGTATAATCCAGTTATATGAGGAGTGGATGTATCGAGATGCGATAGGTACCAATATTTAGGGTATATCCTACAACAAGATAGAGAGATTGACATGGCGTTACCTATCGTATACAAGCATGGGAAAAATGGAGAAACGCAACATGTATCTTATTTGATTGACATATGTAGAGTTGACTAAAATGAAAATTCTATAGAACAATAATGAGGCCAACTATTTTATGTGCGAGTGAATGTTGGTCAATAAAGAAACAACATAAACAAATGATTTATATTGTAGAGGTGCGGATGTTGAGGTGGCCGAGAGGACTCACTCTAAGAGATAAAGTTACAAATGCGAATATAAGAAGCAATTTAAAAGTTGCACCTATAGAGGAGAAGATAAGAGGGGATAGATTTAGATGATTTTGACATGTGAGGTGTAGATCTAGAGAAACTCTTGTTAAAAAATTGAGGGACATAAATATATAAACAGAGGGGAATGGAAGAGGAGACCTAGACCCACGATAAAATTAAAAAAGATTTATAAATATTAAATATCTCAACAACTCGATAGTTGAGAGAGGAGAGTGGCGGCGTAACATTCACGTGAAAGACTTTCTAATAGATAATAACATAGAGGTAGAAAAACTATTTTTAGAGTATATTTTGTTTTATATGAGAGATAGAAAAATATTGTATGTTATATTATTTCTTCATATAGATTATATATAGTCATTTATTAGATAGCATGACTTTATTTTATTTATTTATATACCGTATTTTATATTATATATAATATTATATTATTTTTGTATTTGAATAGATGATATTTTTAAAGTTTTTATATATATCAATATCATCAACTCCAGAACATAAATCATCCTTACTTTACAATTTTAATCTTTCTTTCTTCTTATTAAATCATTAATTATTTGTAGAGAGATAATGAGTGAAAGGGTAAAAAAATGAAAAGTGTATTGATATTCTAAAAACGTCATCTATTTAAAGACAAAAAAACATCTCCAAAAACGTCATCTATTTATATACGAAAAAAGTAATATATTTCTTGATATGACATGTAATTAAGCTACACATTGTCTTTATACTTAAATCTAAAAATTTATATAGCTGAATCCATCTGGTGCAATTAAGGCCGGTTGTAGGTTTTTTTTTTCTTTTTTGATAGTAATTAAGAAAGTACAGAGTAGCAAGAGAAAAAACCCCATATACAATTAAAAAAGTAGCAGTGACAGTAGTATATAAGGGGGAAAAATTCCAAGCTATTACAGTGAAAAATAAGTATCAGTGAAATTTTCCTCTGGTTGGATCTTCACCAGTTTAGAGCGGAGATGATTTGGCATTCAAAGATAAGAGACCAGTATATCCTTAAGCGAATGAGGAAATAATGAGGAGAAAACCATATAGTGCACCATCATAAGCAATGCAACATCCATAAACCAGCGCGAGAACAATGAGGCAAATACCAAATAGGGCACCACCAGAAAAAATGCAGCATCCAACTCCGAAATCAATGAAGAGACAAGAAAAACTTGTGTATAAGGGACAGTGGCAGAGTTAGATCCGAGTCTTATGGGTTTAAATTTAAATTTTAATTAATTAACTTTATATTTAAAAAATTTATGAGTTTAAATATAATTTTTTTTAAATAGATTAAACTAAAATATATAAAATATACAGATTTTTAAAATTAAATGGGTTCATTAAAGCTGTTAGATTGTAAGTAGCTCCGTCTTTGATAAGGACCATACCAACTAGTAACAAGCTGCCACTGAATCAGATAAAAAAAAGCTTGGTTGTAGTTGTTGTAATTATTTATATTATATGATCGATTTGCATATGCTCTTTATCTTATTGGACAACTTAAAAAATTTATTGAATTGTTAATTGTATTTATTGTGGAATTAAATTTTCGACGCATAATTTTTATTCATAAAATAAAATTTGACACATATATTTTTTTTTAATTTATTTTTTAAAAAATTATTTTTAATCTAAATATAATACATATTATTTTTTTCAACTTATTGAATAAACTCTACTCTTATATAAAACAATCCTCCCATATTCTTTTTTATCCTATTCTCATTCATCCTAATTAAAATATTTTTATATATAAAAGTTCTAATATTTCTATACAAATATTATCATCATGAAAACCGTATTATACAAACAGTTGAAGCTGGCGTGAAAGAATGTTGCAAAATAAAATAGAATCAAATATTTTGTTCTCGAAGAATTGCATAATAATGATGTAAAAAAAAAATTATTCATATTATAAAATAATGGACATATAATGTTGTCATATTCATATTAAAAGAGGAAGAAAATATTTGAACTTAATCGTGTTCAATGTGAGTGTAAGTTTACATGGAAATAATTGTCCAAAGCTGAAGGATTACTAATCTCCGGAGTTAGGAAACATGATGTCCATTCAAAGTCTTGCCTAATTAATTAAAAATGTCGACATGATGTTGAAGAGAATTATGATCAAATGAGAAAAATATATTCAACAATTTATTACACAAAACATCTACAACATTATAAATAGAGGTATGTTTTGTTAATTCACACATAAAAAAATTAGAAGAAGTTTTAGACAAGAAACTAAAACAAGAAAATATCGTTATGCCGTCGGAATTCAGCCACCTCGCACAAAGCACAAAGATACAATCGAAAAAAATTGAACAACGAAGAGGACGATGGAGAAGACGAAGATTAGCCAGCAAAAATCAAATGTATAAATAATCGTTTATATCCCACCACCTTTTGTTTGTTTAATTTTAAATTTATTGAAGTTCTAATAAAATTGTTCTTCATTTATCATGTATTCTAGATATTGCATTCTTACTTTTATTCCTGTCTACAGATATAGGAAAAAAAATTTATTTGATAGGAATACGTTTCATGCAAGATTTTAAACATTATATATGTTGTATTACTTAAATTTCTTAAATATTATTAATTCTACATAATAGCTGTTTATAATGTAATTTTTCACATCACTACTAATACGGGTTCAAGATTCTAGCTAGTGTCATCTTAAAATCCAACTACGTGCACTATTGAACCACGACGTCACTGTAACCCATTGAATAACTTTTGATCATTTTTTATGTTCATCATGACCCATTCATAATAAGTCATATAATCATTAACAATCATTAATTTGTTAGAGTAAAGGTTTTTTTTTTTTTTAAATAAAGTTTGTCACTATGGTACTGTTCAACTTCAACGTATTCATTACTTTTTTAAGTTGAGAACATTCTACTTGGAGTCGATATATAAAATCAAATCGCAAGTGGCCTTGACAATTTTCAGGAGGCGTTATAGCTACGACGTGATATCTAAAACACCGATGACCACAACTGCACAACATAATCGTTCAACAATGTCTAATTATATACTCATTCCATCTCAAAATATATGATGTTTTGAGTTTTTAATTTCATTTATATATACATATATTTAATTAAGATTATCCATTAAATATGTTGAAATTATGACAATGAAAAAATAAATTCACAATTTGAGAGAAACTGTTTATTTTCTCATTAATTTTAACTTCCGTTTACAATGTCATGTAATGGATTTTAATATAGAAGTGGAAATAAAATTGTCCTAATAAAAATATCTATTCTAAAATCTTTATAATAGTGAAAATCTAATGACTATTCTAATCATTATGTCTAATGCCATCAAATCATGAAGATGTGGTAGATAATTTGTGAATAAATATCACCATAATTCTCGCAGACCAGTATAGCCAAAATTGATCAAAAGGGAGTTCAACTCCATCTGTATGCAACAGATTTGGAAAGGGCTTTTAGTGAGTGAAGAGAGTGGCTCAAACAACAAAACAAGCTAGCGATAAGTTTGGTGAAGTCAAAATTTGAAAGTCAGAATCGAGTTAACTATCTTCTCCATTCCATCCTCCTCTATAATAGCATAGCATTTCAACAAAATATATTTTCATATGAATGAACTTAAAAATTCAAAACATCATGTATTTTGAGACAGAGATAGCTAGTATTCTAATGAATTTCACAAACCTTTGAATGCACGTGGCACGCCATGACGAGAGATTAGGCAAGTCTCGTGGCCTAGTTGCTGTTGGAAACGCATCACTTATAACCTAACAATAAAATTACTGTGGGAAGAATTAAAAGGTTTTGTCCAGTCTAATTGGTTGGCTGTGCCATTAGTAGAAAATAAGGCTATGCTGAGAAATTTTGAAGGCCCAAACTTCCGATGACGGCGCCCCGAAGACGCCGAAAGATGAAACCCAATCGGATTTTGTTGACACGGTCGGATTTGGGTTAAAAACAGAGAAAAGTCGTAACTTTGGAGCTTTGTAGATCTCAAACGATGCCAAATTAGAGAAAAGTGAAAAGAGATAAAATGGAGATGTGAATGTTACGAATCGAATGCAAGTGGTTTGAGAATAATTGGTTAAGAAACGGATTTGTTATGAGTTTTTGAGTGAAACTGGACGAATAGATGTGTTGGACAAAAACGATTGAAATCATCCGGGATGCTCCGCCATCATCCAAGGTTGGACAAAAACAATTGAAATGCTGACGTGATGAATAGTAATCGAGAGACGTAATAGAGCTTTTATGACCATTTTGAACAACACAAGGTCGTATTGTATGCAACATTAAGGTTCACAACTCATATAGACGGAAATCATATTGTCAGGCAAAGCAATGACAAAGTGGTGTAATTCTGCTACTTGAAAAGGACTTGACCAGTTGATCGGTGAAACAATTGCCCTTCAAGCTAAACACACAGTATGATTTGACAATGATTTGTGAAGTAGTAGAAAAACATAATCTTGCTTTTGCTGCCCGAGTGACCAAAGCCCCAGCCATAATAACATCTCCCCTTGAGGGTACAATGCTGTTGTTGAGGCTCCGACTTCACGATTCAAGGCTTCAATCGGATCTTACAATTGAAATAAAAATGATTCACTAGATTCTGGCTTCTAACGGTGACCAACGTTTGTTTCGATTTTAGGTTCTGAATCCTTGAACTTACAGTAATGGTAAATCTTACCCCATAATATTTTTAAAAGTTCAGAAAGATCCCTATTATTTAAAGAACTAGAAACTTCAACTTGGGGTTTTTTGGGCTATTGTCGAAGTCAGAATTCCCGATAGACGACTTCAAGCCATTCAATCATGTTGTTTGCCTTTGCTCACTAGAAGTGTTTTGTGAGTTCGATGATGATGAGACTAGATCACTAGAGAAGACTTTGAAAGTCTTTGAATGAATTGAAGGATGTGAATAAGGCAAATGTGAGCCTTGACAAGATGACATTTCTTGATGACAAGAATGATATGGGTGAGGGAGAGGATAAAATCTCCATATGAAATCAACTCTCCAAAGGTTGAAAAATGGAACTCAATGTTCCTGATTTGAATTGCATGTTGACATTTTGTAATGCCAAAAATGCTTTGAATGAACCAAATGTTCATGAGTTGAGTTAACATTTTAAAATACCAAAATGATGAAATCTTCAATTCTGAAACATGGCTAATGTTCTTGATATTAAATCAATAAAAAACCATAATTGAAGACCAAATGATTTGAAGTTGATGCTATCACAAAGATAGCACAGAAATTTGAGATGAATTGAATGAGTTTTGAAATTTAAGCCAACTTTGAAGCTTCATACCTCAAAAACCAAGTTGATTCAGGTAAAGGCTATAAAATATCAAATGAAGACACTGATGTTATGAGTCGCATGAATGTGATTTGAAAATTTTGAACTTGTTTTGGATTTGTTAAGGATATGTGACTGGAACTCGTCACTGGTAGATGTTAGTGAAAACTGGGTTCACAAACATCATGTTTGAGGATTTTTAGCTCAATTCACAGATGGAATTTGAGATTACCATAAACATGAAATTTGTATATTGACATGTCTAGTTTATAGGAAAAATGGTAGAGGATCGAATCAGGATGATATTCCATCGAGAAAGTGATGATTTCTAGAAACTAACTGAACTGGTGGAGCTCAGTAGAGGATGCTGGACAAATAGATGAATTTTGAATAGGTGAGAGATCCAATAGATCTGATTTTTGGATATTTTGGAGAAGACTCATAGATGAATCAAACACAATTTGAACGACCAGATTTGATGAAGTGATGAGTGAGATACAAATTTTGAAATTCAGAGATAATTTGAGAGATTTTGAGTTGAAATCAAGATAGAATTCTCTCTTGTGGCTCTTATACCATGTTGAAATTATGACAATAAAGAGAACAAATTCACAATTTGAGAGAAATTGCCTATTTTCTCATTGATTTCAACTTCTGTTTATAATGCCATGTAATGACTTTTAATATACAAGAGGAAATAAAATTATTCTAATAAAAATATCTATTCTCATATCTTTATAATAGTAGAAATTTAACAACTATTCTAATCACTATGTCTAATAGTAATGCCATCAAATCATGGAGATATGATAGATAACTTGTGATGAAATATCACCATAATTCTGGTAGACCAGTATGGCCAAAACTGATTAAAAGGGAGTTCAACTCCAACTGTATGCAACTGACTTGGAAAGGGCTTTTAGTGAGTGAAGCGAGTGGCCCAAACAACAAAACAAGCTAGCGACAAGTTTGGTGAAGTCAAAACTTGAAAGTCAGAATCGAGTTAACCATCTTCTCTGTTCCATCCTCCTCTATTATAGCATAGCATTTCAATAAAATACATCATATATGATGTATTTTGAGACAGAAATAGCTAGTATTCCAATGAATTTAACAAACCTTCAAACGCACGTGGCACGCTATGGCGAGAGATTAGGCAAGTCTAGTGGCCTAGTCATTGTTGGAAACCCATCACTTATAACCTATCAATAAAATTATTATGGAAAGAATTAAAAGGTTTTGTCCTGTCTAATTGTTTGGCCATGCCACTAGTAGAAAATAGGGCTAGCACAACGCCAAGCGTCTCTACGCCCAAAAAATCATGGCGTAAGGCTATCTATGGCGACGGTTTAATAAGCGTGATAGTTTCTTTCTTCCACGAGTAAAAAATCAGTTTACGCCATGATTTTTTGACAACGATAAAAAGGCATGGTGTAAAAGGACAATACACCATTGTTCAGAAACTGTGCAAAGAGTTTTTTAATTTTCACGGTTTGAAAACTATGGCAATAGGGGTGAACATGATTAATTAACTTTTCAGATTCCCCTTATCGTCTTGAATAGGAATTCTACTGTTAAATCAAATTTTCTCATTCTCTCTCAAAATTTACTTCCAAGAAGCGACGGTTTTCTTCCATGAAGCTATGCTTTTCGTCAAAAGGTATGATTTGCCTCTAAACTTGGGTTTTAATTTTTAGTTATTTTATGTTGTTAGTGTTGTGGATGAATGATTTGATGATAGTCCATTCTTTGCGTGATTTTGATGAGTAAATAGAACTTTGCATGTAGTTGTTATTTAAGGAATGGAAAAAAATATCTTTCCATTAGTGTAATAATTGGCATTTTTGGAAGTATTCAAATTTACTCTCATGTTGTTTGATTTGGATCGAAGAACTGGATGTAAATCTCTATTTCCGTCGAGATACTCTATGATTAACTGTTGTTGGTTTAATTCATTTGCATTTACTTTGAATCGCTCTTTTTTACTATCCATTTGTTGTTAATAGAACTCTATTTTGCTATGTATGGAATGTAAAAAACTCTTTGATTCATTGATTTATTTTCTTTTCAGTCCACAAAATGGTGCACCACATTGAGATAACTATTTCACACTATCAAGAAAACATCTATTATTGTCAAGGGCTTGGCTGACTGAAATTCCAAGCAGTGAAGCTGCAACGTGTATTCTCCTCAGTTTGCCAGAGCGAGGACTCTATGCTATCAATTTATGTAAACTTCAAAGCACTGAAGGCATGAGTGCTAGATGATCCACTATATAATTCTCAGAATTTGTCAAAAGACATGGCTTGAAGGCGGGTTTCAGTCTTCGATTCGATTCTTTGGCAGTGGAGGACGAGAATCTCACTGCTCGAGTGACAGTATTTGAGACGGCTATTATAAATCAATAGGACTCCCTGGCGAATGGGTCATTCGTATCTATTATGAGAGATCTCGACGGTAATGAGACGCGATTTGTAAAAGAGGTTTTGAAGAAACTCTTCTTCAGTGGTTATATAACCCACATACATGTTGGTCATAGACATGTTATAGAACAAGCACTATTGGTATGTTCTTAGCATCCTTTCTGATTAATTGATCTATTACGTATACATACCATAGATATTTGTTAAATATATATTTTTATTTGTTTTTCTTTTCAGGTGCTCTGACCTAGAGTGCTCCAATAGTTAGGAATTATTTTTGATCAAGTCTTTCTAGTTCGACTTCTTTCTAGGTCGAGATTTACAGTTGTGAGCTGAAGGTCAACATGGAGGACAATCATTCCAGTAATGTATCAGGCCATGAGTGGAGATTATTTTGTAAGGATGAGGAAATAGCTTAGGGGACATATTTGGACTACTATGGGTTGGAATGACCTCAGAGCCATACATAGTCTTCCTCGCTAAGATTCTGAGACTAGGTCAGTAGGTCGATCGTCTTCAATGATTCCAAAAAGAAAATTACCTTCTTTTAACGGAGGTAGCGGCTGCTACCTTCATTCCATTTGAGTGCAAATGCATTGGGGTAGGATGAAATAGTTAAAGGGATGGACATAAAGTTAATCAAAAAATTTATCCAAAAATTGGATCAGTAGTCATCAACTCTTTCCCTGTTACCCCAAATAGCCACCATGTGAAGAGGCATTGGGGTAGGACCCAAGAGCCCTCTATCCACTTTTCCAGGAGAGGCAGCTACTGTCCGTTACTCCAAATAGCCACCGTGTGACTGGAATCATTCAGTCATATTCAAATGAGCAACGGTTGTATTTCGTAAGTAATACTGCTTTCTTTGTTTCATTATATTTTAATTGGGTTTCATCTCCAATTCACATTTCTGAATTGGTGCTTTAAGTGTAAAGATAGTGGATATCTGACTTTGTGTGACTTTAAGTAAGTACCAGCAATCTTAATTTCATTTTTTAAGCCCTTGAGGTTATTTTTGTTTCATTATATTTTAATTGGGTTTCATCTCCAAATCACATTTCTTGGTACTGACAACCATGCACTCACTAAGGTCAACATCAGTACGTGAAGCTCTTAGATCATTGAAGGCTAGTCATCCTTGTTTTGGGATTGTACTGTATTGTACCATAGTTGGTAAGTAATGTTGATTTCTTTGTTTCATTATATTTTAATTGGGTCACATTTCTGGGCACTGACCTTCACATTTTTCTGTCATCGCAGCCATGCGAAAGCAACAGTGACGAGGGAATATCAGACTGAATAGTTCAATTATGTTAAGAGAAGGTATGTCGATGGGTGGTAAATGATGCAGAGGTCGAGTGAAGTATTGGCGTACATTTGGAGACATCCTCCCAGTTTACGGTACTTCACATTTCGAGTCAGTAAACCGTGTGATGTTTCCAAATGTACACCAATACTCCATTCCAATCCCTGTGTTCTTTACCACTCATCCCAATATCTTCCTTCGCGTAATTGGCCTAATCGAGAAAGTTTGCACCCTACGTCATCGGTTTCTTCTTTACCTATGTCCAAATGTACGCCAATACTGCACTCGATTGTAACTGCCCCAGGCAGTTCGTATGTCTTCTAGTACGCCGGCGTTTAGGTTCTCGACAACAAGAAGGGGTCAATTATGTACGTTGATCATTTTTTTGTTAAGGACCGATGAGCTCGACTATTCAGTCTTCCAACAAAATGATTAATGAGATGAATTAGAGGTCTGACATTAGTTGGAGTCAACTTTAAGTACACCTCTTCATGTCCACATGTGATTTTTCAGTATCCTTTAAAATAAAGGAATGTATGGAAGGAATGAGTAGGAAGCAACCTAGAGTCCGAAGGAAGCAACCCATATTCTGAGAGAATGGAAGACTTAAACTTTAGTCTCCACCAAAGAAACGAGTTTGGTCTGATGAAGATGTATTAGAAGTTTCTAATGAAGGAAGATCTCAGAATTTTCGAAGAAACGATGAAGAAATATAATGAAGGAAGATCCCAGAATTGTCGAATAAACGATGAGGAAATATCCCAAAGAGCTAGTATAGTTTATGTACCTTTATCGATAATCTCGAATTTGTGTTATGGATTCAATATAAAATAAAATTTCTTATGTAATTTACTTTGTCTTTTAATATAATGTTCCTTCATGATATTTTATTGGAATTTAAATCGAATTGTACGTGCTTGTGAATGATAATCTAATGTAGGTATAGCTTCGAGATAGAAAGTAGATTGATTTCTGTTGTGAAGCATAGTGTTTGGCCACGATTTAGAGAACATGGAGGCGTAAGACGACATAAAACCGTGGTGTAAACAGTGCCGGATTAGTCTTAAAAACCGTGGCGTAGTAAAACATTGTCGTTTGGTGATGGGTATTTTCAAAAAATTTTGCTAAGTTAAAATTTGACACGCACGCCAATCAACATTTCTTTTTTCAATACTTATTAATTTAACTTCTCTTTTTATTCAAAAAACAATTCACTTGTCTCACAAGTTGGACAAACTCTCACTCTGAAGTCTGACAAACCCACTCTCCAAACCTCAACAATCGTCAAGTACTCGACTTTCAAGGAATTTCTAGCCGATCGACGCTCGACAAGCTCAACATTAGGGTTCGAAAGTCGACATCTCAGTTGAAGCCATACAAAAGTAAACATTGGTTGCTTTATTGAAAGGGCTCCGTAACTTTAAGGGTTTTTTGAGTTCGTCTTAGAACTAATTTCGGATCTTCCGTAACATATCTTTGGCTTGATAATAAGAAGTGAATACTTTGCTGATTTTGAATGTAATTATCTTAAGTTGTAATCGATCTTAAAAGCTTTGCATATATATTTTAATTATTTTCCTTTATTCGTTGGAGTAACATCTTTTGATTAGTCACAACTTGAACTAGTGAATTTAGATTCGTTGGCAATGTCAAACTTATATGTAGTTAGTTTAGCACAGTTAAGTTGAATCTCATACTGCCTTGATGTTAAAACATATAAAAGATTATAATTTGCAATTTGATGAAAAGCATCGACTTTTAATTGTTGGAAACAAATATTCCTATGAAGAATGATCATTTTTTCTTTAAAGCTAGCAATAATTTATGCATTTGGTTATGGTAATTTTCCTATTATATATGTACTAAATATTTGGAAGCTCTTCTCTTTGTGTTAGGCTCTTATTACTTCCCGTCTCTCTCATAGATCTCGATACTTTTCTCGTTAAGTAATGTGGAGCTCAAAGTTGGCCTAAGATTCTGTCCAATCATTAACGAGTTGATAGATCACTATCTAAGAAATAGAGTCATCGGAGACCATTTGAATGAGCTCGACGAAACAATCGTTTGCAGGTTAGTGACTTAATAATTTTTTTCTATATATGTTGGTGATCATTTTTGGATTAATTTTGCATTAATTCATTATTTTCTTCTTAAATATGTATAGATATTCAGATCTTTCAGTTGAAACCACGTTGGACGACAACCGGTTCTTCTTTGTCAGCTACAAAAAGATGTAAAACGTGACGGTTTTAATAGGACTATCCCTAACGCTTATTAGAAAGTCACTGGTAAATTTAAAAATTTCACAACTCGAGGAGGTGTTAAAGGTGTAAGGAATATATTGTCTTACCAGTTAGCTAGAATTTCTTTCAAGAGTACCAATGGTGTATCCAAATCCAAATGCAAACGCAAATCGAAAACTGAATCCCCATGGATCGTCCACGAATACACATCAAAGTTTGGCTGCCCGAACCCGGTATGTATGGTGATGCATGTCTATATATATTAATTATATTCTAAATTCTGCTTAATATATGTATATATATGCTATATAGAACAACTATCTAGTTTAACACTTATTGAAGAAGGAAGGGAATGGAGCTGTACGAGTTATTCGCTGCAGACAATATTTAAGATGATCAGGAGAGAAGATCCAAATCTCATTGGGTGAGTATTATATTAGAAATTTGATTACTCCATATATATACAATCCAAAATCATATAGCATATATCTTGTATAAGTATTATTATTGAATTGTTTTCTAGTGAGATTGAAGACACAACCTGCTGGATTAATTGTATTACATTTGCATGGACTTCAATTTTGTGATAAGCTTTACTTCTACTTAGAAATCATATATCAAATTTTTTGTTTTTACAGGTACAAGATTGTGGAATTGATTTTAATTTGTGAGGTGATCAGAATGCATGAATTTACCTTTTGTACATGATAAGCTTTACTTGTAATCCATGTGAGATTAACTTTTTTTTTTAATAACATTTTGTGATAAGCATTAAGTACTAACAAAATTAATTATATGTAAATTATTTATTCTTATTTATATTTTTATTACTCATATTAAATTGTGTTTTGCATTTAATAGTTATGAATCTATTTTTGATATAATCGATCTACGAAAAAATTTAAAATGAAGGTGGCTTCGGAATCAGGACTACAATTTTGTGGCTGGAGTACTATATCAATATGCCATGGTTGTAAAACCGTTCAATATTTTATGTAAAACCGTGGCAAACAACGACCATGGTCAGACAACCGTGACATAAAAGAAGATAGGAAGTTATCTTGATGGATTTTATACATGACGGTTTTCTATAACTGTGACGAAAAAGGAATGAAAACCGTACCGTATACTTAAGGCCATGGCAGCAAATGTCACGGTTTAAAACCGTGGCGTAAAGTCAAAAAACCGTGATCTATTTTTTTCGTTATGATTTTTTGACATTAGACCACGCTTATCAGACCGTGACAAAATCGAGATTTCCTACTTAGTGTGCCGACTCTAAGCCAAAGAATATAAGAGTCGTGTTTATGGGAAGACATTATTAATTATGGCGGAATGTATACAGTCCTACTAGTTTGGTCAATCGTTTCTTAACGATGATTAGACATATGTAATTAAGTTTGATGTTTGTCTAGCTTTGTAAGACAAGATAATGTTTCATTTTGGTCATTTTTTCTAATAGAATTATAAACTCTTTGTTAGTTTTCTTTCTAATTCGTTTTATGTATTTGCAGGACCGGATTCAGTCCAAAGATACGTACTGTATATACGTGCCACTTGTTAGGTTTTGTCATTTCACACAATGCAAAAATATCTGACCTCTCCCCTTGATCAACCTGAAGAGTTAAATTTATTTATAAAGGGAGATTGTTTGTTTTTCGGTCGACCGTATTTTGGTTGGGAGTAATATAATTTTACACTTTTTACTTAATTGCGCATTATTTATTAAATTATATTTATTTTATTATAATTTATCATTTTAAGGGTTACCTACTTTGTATGTTACGAACAATGTAAGTGTTCTCATAAATATTTATAGTCACGGTTATCTTAAAGCAAAGCGCAACCATAACAAATGTATACAGCGACGGTTATCACGATGCTTTGACAACGATTAATTATATCCACCTCTATATCTTTGACGTAAGCGTTGTCATTGTACCATCTTCAACTTTTTCATATCATGTCATGGCAACGATTAGTGTCACCATAGTGATTATATAGTGAGTTGATTAATGTTGCCATACATGTGGCGACACTTATTTACCTACAATCATGGTGGGATAGGTGACTCCTTTTAAGCGTTGTGGCAGGTTCTTTTGTCTTCGCCATAGGGATTTTGAGTCATGACACTTATTTTTATATTTGTTGTGAAAAATACAGAGCGTTGTTGTGCGTAATTCTGTTCTTGACAAGATGTATTATGGATATATTCTCTAGGGCTGTCCAAAAACTGGCTCAGACTAAGGCTTACATATAATTATATATTCGAGGGACTCCAGAAAACGTATGATCGATGTAAGTACGTACATTCATGGAGTCTTGCCTCTTGGGGAAACAGAAGGCAACGTAAAGTTAGTACCATAAATGTCGTGCAGTGTTTGTTTCAGTCAAATTTAACGAACAGACATTAATTTTCCCGTTATGTCTGTAGGTAAAGATAAAAATTGGTGTATTTTGACACCTCAAAACAAAAAACATCAGACACCAAAAATCAGTGTCTTTTCACACTCAAAAATAGAATTATGGAAGGCAGACCTGAGTCACATGATCAATAGAAAAGAGATTTCAAATCTTTATATTTAAACATGAAAATACGTGATTTTTTCAAATAACATACTTTAAACTATGTAGATGTACTGAGAAATTGTTAGTGTCACAAGTTAAAAACCTTTGAACAATATGCAGTATTTTTATTCTTAATCAGAGTACTGTAATGGAGTCCAAACATTAAAAGTGGTCAAAATACAGTTATGGCCAACGGTAGACTTCGGGTCTAACTCGCTTCCATAATTGCGCCCAGTTTTTACTCCTCAGTTGGGCAGGACTGCTTGAAATTTTTGTTTTATTTTCTAGTAATGTAGTTATATGGTGTAATTATACATTTGAGAATCAATTTGGATTTAAGTCTGGTCGGTCAAGTATGAAGGTAAACTTTTTTAGTACGAGTTTAATGAAAAAGTATAGAAAAAAAAATTATTTGCATTGTAATATGAGGTTTTACCTTAGTTCTAGATCCTTTTGTATTTTAATTCAATAAAAAAAATATTTGCACATAATATTCATAAATCTAAAAGAACGTATTATAGAATTCCCTAAAATATTATTTGGTAAATATTAGGCCAAACAAGGAGTATCTGGTCAATATAGTCTTATATATATATGAGGATGTATGGACAAGTGTTAGGACGAATGGAGAAGACACACTTGATTTTTCAATCACCATCGATGTAAATCAAGGCTTGCCTCTAATAACTTTAGTGATGAATATTTTGACTCGACACATTCATGATGACATACTACGGTATATGTTATTTGCAGATGATGTCATCTTGCTTGACAAGAATAGAGGAATAAATGATAACTTTGAGCTGTGGATGGAGACTCATGCAATCGAAGGTTTCATGATGAGTCGCACTAATAGTACAATCATGTTAGGAGGAGTGGATGTATCGAGATGCGATAGGTTTTGATATTAAGGGTCTATCTCCTACAACAATATGTAGAGATTACATGGATGTTACCGATCGTATACAAGAAGGATAAGCAAAAGAGAGAAGCACAACATGTATCTTACTTACGTGATAGAGATATGTCGAGTTGGTTAAAAAGAAAGTTTTATGGAACAACATTGAGACTAGCTATTCTATATGGGAGCGAATGTTGGCTAATAAAGAAATATCATGAGCACAAATTTAAGATTATAAAGATGTGGATGTTGATGTGGACGAATGGACTCACTCTTAGAGATAAAGCCCTAAATGAGACAATAAAAAGTAATTTAAAAGTTACATCTATAGACGAGAAGATAAAAATGAGATAGATTTAAATAGTTTGGACATGTGAGATATAGACGTAGAGAAACCTCTATTAAAAAATATGAGGATATAGATTTATGAACAGAAAATAGGGGGGAGAGATCTAGATTGATGTGAAAGAGGATAATTAAAAAGAATTAAGAAATGTTAAATGTATAAGAAAACTTGATAGTTGAAAAAAAAGAGTGGCGATCTAATATACACGTAGATAATTTTCTATAGATAGTAATATACGGATAGAAAAACTATTTTTATGATATATTATTTACGTATACTTGGGAAAGAAAAATATTTTTAGGTTATACTATTTCTTTTTATAAGTTATATATAGTTGTATACTTAGATAGCATTATTTTGTTTTATTCATTTTATATTCTCTATTTTATATTATATATATAATATTTTAATATATTTTATATGATATGTGAGCCAGATATTGTTTTTAAATTTAAACGTGATTATGTACATGGTCGACTTTATTCTATTGTTGTTGTTTAATGTTTCAAGTACATTGCCACTACTTCTAAAAAAATTCTATAATTGATTTTTGTTTTTGTAAAGTGATATTTTCCTGCTAGGCCATTTAATCTTTATCCGAGAGAGTGAGAGGGTTTTTCATTGGGCCTGGTGCGCTCTTGACTCTTGTTATAGTGGAAGTCGCAGAAGTTAACGTACTCGATCGGTAGATTTATAAATCAGTTATATTAATAAAAATTTCTTTATTATGAAAGAAAAATATCATGCTCTACATGTGCAGTTTGTTTAAGTAATTGCTTTCAATCTCACATACAAATTTGCTTTCGTAAAGGCGTCTTGGTCACAAATATGTATCCAATTGAAAGAGACAAATGAGCAGCTAACCCCAAGTTGGCCCTCCATCAATATGAAAGCGTAGCTAGCTAGGTAGGGAAGAGTACTGATTCTGAAAGAAGCCAATATAATGAATTGGGAATATTGTATAAGTGCCAAATTAACCCATGCTTGCGGTGAAGTGATCCTTTTTCTTTTCTTGTACTTCGAACTACCTGCTTGCTCTCTCGATCAATTACGGACATTGCCGGCCCTTTCTTCTTTTTCCTCCAATCTTTGCTTCCATTCTTGTAGCTTCAATTTGGTTACTTGAACTAAAAATGATTTGGATGACAAAAAGTAGGACACTGAAAATGATAGCTCCGTTTTTAATAATAAGGTGTATATATTTTCAAGTATTTCGCATGCTGAATACTAGTAGAACTTAATTAATGAAACTTCAAAAAAAAAAAAAAATTAATAAAAAAAACTTAATTAATGAAGAGATAACTTAATTGCTAAATATGGTCATCGATCACATTTTAGTCCTCAGTCTTAATTACTTAGTTAATAAAAAATTCAATTACTTTTAATTTTAAATTTGTACGAGTTGTTTAATTAATTGGACTTGTAACAATAAGTTACAATTTAAAGTTATTATTATATAGTAAAATGTTTAATTTGGAGAAATCATAAAAATTAGAACGTGATTAAGTTTTAAAGATATTAGAGCAAAACTGTATTGTATAATTAATGTGGATAAATCAATTAGTATTAATTTAATTGTAGACTAACAATATATAGAATAACAGAAACTAATCGATCACATGATGATGATGAAATGTTTATTGTTCGTACCAGATTTAATTTATTAACTCCAATCACATATGAGTCCTTATGAAATATATATATATATATATATATATATCTCCAGATATTTAGGGAAATGAAGTGGCGAGCTTTAGTTTTAACTCAAGTAAGGATAAGGTAGTACTTCTATTTTTCAGAATTTGACCACCAACTGTAGCCAAGGGCCGTCACATAGCATCCAAGACTTAAACAAATTCTTTAAATTTTAATACAAATATATCATTTAAATTCAGCTTGTTTTTCTTTCTATTACTATATCTCATAATTTAAGTGTCTAATTAATTTTTCAACAAATAGAATATATATTTCGTTATATTGTACAAAGTCCACGTATATCTCCCTAAATTGACCACATTGTTTAAATTAAACGTATCGATCCTATCTCGTGCTCTTTTTTTCCATTCGATCATGCTTCTATATATAACGGACATCACCTCCTCCAAAATTGCGCCTATAAAAACTTCAAACTCAAAAGTAATAATAGTTCTTTTCCACGTACAATCAAAATAAAATATGGTTGTCCTACCGCCATCTTCAATGCGAGCCAAGAAAACTAGTAAGGCCGTAGGGATTCCGATGATCGACCTTTCTCTCGAGAGGTCAAAGCTGGCGGAGCTAATCGTGGAAGCATGCGAAGAGGTTGGTTTTTTCAAGGTTATTAACCACAGTGTGAATGAAGAAGTTATTTCGAACTTGGAAAATGAAGGGCTCTATTTCTTTTCCAAAACGACGACGGAGAAGCAAAGTGCTGGCCCTGCTAGTGGTAAGCCTTTTGGTTATGAATGTAAGAACATTGGCTCTAATGGCGACATGGGAGAACTTGAATATCTTTTGCTTCATGCCAACCCTTCTTCTGTTTCGGAAATGTCAAACTCTATCAGCCCAACAGAATTCAGGTAATTTTGTTTTTAAATTAATAACTGTCTTTATTTGCGAAGTTTGTTCGTTAATATTGATTGATGGTTTATATGGAATACTTAATGTGGGATTAATTTACTAATTATATGTAATTAGTAAAGTTTCCACATTTTTAAATGGAGAAGTATCTCGGAATGTAGATACTGGAATTGCTCCAGCAGAAGGGGTCTTAAAAAATATATTTGTATTCGAGAAGGATTTCAGGGTCGCCATGGGGAGGATTTTTAAGTGTCTCCGACAAAGAGAGTCTCAGGAAAATGTCATTCGTTTGGGAGGATTTTTAAATGCTCCCGACAAAAAGGATCTTAGAAAGTCATCCTCCATTTGGGATGGACTTTTTAAGTGAGTGTTTGGATTTACTTTTTTGGATACATATGCAATGTAAAAAAGTGAAAAGCTTGATTGGTAAGAAAAAAATTTTAGTCCTTTTTTGTAATGATCACTTTAAAAAGAAGGATTTTGGAAAGTAACTAGAGGTTATTTTTGATCATTTGAAAAGTTAAATTTTACATGTTGATTTTCGAACAGTATTGAATGAGGTGTGCGAAAATGGACAAAAATGTCCTCATCCATAATTTTTTTATGTCAACTTTACCCTTCATTTTAGTAATATTTACAACTTTACAATAAAAGTAAATTATTAAAAAATACATTACCAAATGTCATAACAAAATTTCGTATAAAAGTTACTTCTCAATTTCTTTTCAAAAATATTACTTAAGAAAAACACCAAAAATAAAAATAAATACAAACACATACTAAATGTTCCCGACAAAAAAGGTCTTAGAAAATCATCGTTTGGGGACGATTTTTAAGTATCCCCACAAAAAGAATCTTAGGAAAATATCTTTCGGTTGAGAAAGATTTTTAAATGCCCCATCTTAGAAAGCCATCCTCCACTTGAAAAGGACTTTTTAAATATTTTCGATAAAAAAAATCTTAGAAAAATATCCTTCTCTTGAAATTGTTTTAAAATTCTCACGATAAAGAGTCTTAAAAGAATATCCTTCATTTGAGAAGGATTTTTAAGTGTTGGACAAAAGGATCTTAAAAAGATTATCTTTCACTTCGGATGCGCTACTTTTGTGAACAGTAGGAGGGAGAGGTGAACATGATGTAGTCCGACCGGCATCCTTATTGCCGGTCTCACTAATCACCGTAATTAGCAAGCAAAACCTGCATTGGCGTTGCCGGTTTGAAGCAAGACCGGCATTAAGGTTGCCGGTCATGCATGAAAATTAAAAAAAAAAAAAAAATTAACATGACCGGCAGTTAGGCTGCCGATCTTGACTAAAAAAAAAAAATTTACTACATAAACCTTAGTGATTAAAATGAAAAACCAACATTACTTTTGCATTAAAAAACCAATGTTGACCGGCATTTTGAATGCCTTTTGTCTATTATGTGCCTTGACTAATTAATCATTCTTATTCAATGTTCTATGTGTGTTTTTGTCTATCTAATTTGTCTTTGTATTGTATCTATAGTTTCCCCCGTTACATGAAATAATGGCCAAATTGTGGATTTTTATTTTCATGCATGACCGGCATCAAGGATGCCGGTCCAATTTTTTTTTTTTTTTTTCTACATGACCGGCATCAAGGATGTCGGTTTGGTATTATTCGTCCGGCAACACACATACCGGTTTTGAATTAATGATTAATTAGAAAACTAATCAGTCGGACTACATTTGTTCACAAAATCAAATTCTGTTTCAATATATTCACATGTATTTTTAAAAAATTACATTTGTAATTTCCTGCTTTCACTTGCAAATGATTTTTAAATGTCCGACAAAAAGAGTCTTAAGAAGTCATCCTCCATTCGGAGAGTACTTCTTTAATGGGGACCTTCCACTTAGGAAGGGTCTTAAAAGTGTCAAATAATTAAATAAATTCTTTTTATGCCAATCTTTACTATTATCATTAATCAACCCATTCAACCAACAAAATTCTTTCCATTCTCCGTTACGGTAACTGCTCTAACCCACTTTGCTTTATGTAGTGTCAAATAATTTTCTCCTACTTGACGTACTTGTAGATGTCACTTAATGTTTTCTTCTTCTTTTTTTTTTTTTTTTTTTTCTCATATGTAACACCATGTTTTTCATTGTAGATATTTCGTTGTTTTCATTATTTTTATTGTTTTTAACATAGAATATAAATGCGGTCTCTAAAAATGAGAAGAAAGCTACTTTCTCTTTTACAAGGAATTTAATCGCCATCCTAGACATACCGAAATCAAACTTTATTCCACATATCAGGTATTTAAATTATGTTTGAAAATATGTCAGTGTAGCATGTTAACACATCATTTGTAGTGCAGAAGCCAAATCACCATTCACCATATGAGCTAAAAACTAGTCTAGCTAGCTAGGTTGACAAAATCTTATTTTAAAATCAACAGCTTCATTGTTTTCTGGAAAAGGATAACGGAAATAATTCAAGGAAAAAGGAGTTAATTTTGGTTTTACTGAAAATGAATTCTCTTTAATTGCCAATTATATTAAATAAAAATTGATTAATATTTTTTCTGAATTTATTTTACAATTCCTTTTGCAGTTGTTGTGTGGATAACTACACAGAAGCATCGAGGGAGTGGACGTGTGAAGGATTATGTACTCGAGATAAATCAGTTTTAAGTAAGTTCATAAGAGATATACATAATGTTTCTGTCCTTAGGCTTAATTATTATCCTCCACTAACAAAACTTAGAGATCGTGTTGGAGTGGATTGCCTCAGGGAGCTTGAGACATTGGAAGAATTGAATAATATAGCTTAAATGAGGAAGAATAAATTTGCAGTAATGATAGCTTGCAACAGAGAAAAAAAAAAACTTAAAGAAGAAGAAAGGAGGAAGAAAACTAGTTTCAACAATGTTGGTCGAGAGAATGACCTTGAATGTGTTAATAAAGATTATGAAGATGAAAGAATCAAAACTGGATCTTGGAAAGTCGAGCAGGGAAGAAAATGGTGCTTTCTGCAAAAAGGATGATGATGCACATCGTCAAAATTTTAAGGAACTTGGTGCAACTACTATAGATGTTGAGGCTTAGAACATAAATCATTTCCTACCGGCCAAAGCACTAATCGGCGGAGGTCAGGCGACCATGGAACAGACTCAGGGAACTGTCAGGAACAATAATATACCCTTCAATAACCTCGCAAATAAACTATCTATAAATCCCCAATTTAGTTAGGGTTCTATCTTTACTATTTCAAGTTAAATTTCAATTTCTACAATTCAAATAAGATTAGTTTAAATTCGCAATGTGGGTAGCTTCACTTGACCATTAAGAAGTAGTTTGTAAGTTCAATTTAGTCTGAAATTCACAATGTGTGCTCGAGTTATGAACTAGAAAAACTAGAATCGGGCATTTTCACTCTGGGTCAACTAATGGACGCCTATATAAACCTACTGTAATCGTCTCATTCAATTAGAATGGAATAAAGAAATTTTAAGCTTCCATTACTCATTTTTATCAGTTTCAAAAGCCAAATGCATTGGCATTGGAATCAAGCGTTAGATTAGATTTTCATCACCAAAATTAGTTTTCTATGTTCATAAACACCTTAGATACCGAAATCAAGCCTTAGATTAAATTAGAATCAAGTTTAACATGACAGATATGGTTATAATTTTAGTTTGGTGCATTTTAGTTATCAGTGTTTGAATTTCTGCATTTGTGTTATTATATTGCTGCAATTGTTTTTGTTTGCAACTCGTGTCTGCCGAAATCGATTTCTTTCTCCAGTCAGGAAATCTCGATTCATCTAACAGTGGTATCAAAATTTTGGGTTCAGTCTTGGAAGCTATTAAAGATGGCACTGACATTAGGAGGCTTTACATGTAATCATTCTCATTTAGAAAATTTTAAAAGAGAAGAGTTTGAGTTATGGTTGATTTTAGCTACGGATATCTTAGTTGGGGCGGATTATATGAGTGTTGTTGAGTTTGAGGTTAGAGATCTACCAATAGACTTGAATATGGATCAAGTGAATGAGGAGGAGGGAAGAGCTAGATTGTTAGAAGTGGAGAAAGATAGGAAAGCACAAGTATGGCTGAGAAATATGGTGGATATGTCTGTTATGAGAAAGATTGTGGGTTGTAATAGTGCAAAGGAGATTTGGGATAAGCAGAAATTAGAATATGAAGGTAATGCTATGTCTAGGAAGATCAAAGGAAGGAAAACTGAGAAATTATATGGTGATTTTGTCATGAAGGATGAAGAAACTGTCAGTGTTGCTTGGACTAGGTTTATGGACATATTGTAGCAAATGAAGACTTATAATGTGAAAGTAGGAAGAGAGAAACAAATAGAGAAGCTATTTAACAGTATTTCTAGGAGATTTGAAGCAACAATTTCACCACTAAGTAGGGAATATGTCAAAGATGTTGATTCTATCAATCTAGAGGAGATATTCAATGTCTTAGAGATACATAAAAATAGATATAGTGTGAAGAATGAAAGGGAGGAAGTAACTACATTCAGAAGTGAAATATTCAGGCAACAACAGATTCTACCAATCATAATTCCACCAAATGAGTTTCAAGCAAGTCTGGAGGCAAATACTGGCAATTCTCAGGCTGTCAATCATACTCAAGTACAACCAGCTCAATCTTACTCAGTTGCAGGACAGGTTATACAGCAGCAATTTCCTCAAATTTATCATGTGTACCAAAGTCAACCTTTCTAAGGTCAAGGATATCAGAATCAAGCTTACCAAGCTTCACTATTTCTGTAAAATTACTAAAATCACCCATACCTACTTGTCATAAAATCAAGCTTACCAGGAAAATCACCAACCTTAAAGGCTTAGAAATAGTGGAGGAAGAGGATACAACAATCAAGGTCCAAGAAACTCTAACTGGGGTAGCTTTCCTGAATGCAAATACTGCAAAAAACACAATCATCCTGAAACTGGTTGTTTTTGGCATGAAGCTACAATCTGCAACTATTGTGGAAAGAAAGGTCATGTGGATATAAAGTTTTATAATAAATGGTGTGATGATCAACAAAATCCAATGAACAGAAATTATGGAAGAAGTCCTCCGGTTCACCCAGTACTGAGGTAGAACAACAAAAGCTATCAGCATACAAGCCAGAATGCAAACTTTCACACCATTAGGATAGTCTCAAAGTCAATCTGCAACTCATCAATACCAGACAAATATGCCTTTGGACCTATAAATCCTCAATCAACACCTTGGCAAGCTCCAACTAATCAGCTCTCTTATCCTGCAACACAGCTTACAATAGGCTACTCACAAGTGCCACTGGTAGCATATCATCAACAGAATCTAGTCAGTTCTGGAGCTATGTCTAATTTTCCATCATTATAGTCAAATAGTTCAAGTGCCATGAGTCTAAAAGAACAGAAAGATGGCAGTTCACAGGCTGGAAAAATTTTTGTAAACTCAGGAGGAGTAGAAGAAAGTACATTTGTTGTTGAGGTATGTTCTACAATTAGAAATAGAGAGAAGAATAATGTGTGGATAGTTGATAGTGGATGTTCCAATCATATGATTAAGAATACAGATGCTTTTGTTGAGAAAACTAATAATGTAGATACTGTTGTTAAATTTGGAAACGGAAAATCTGTGTCTATTGAGGGAAAAGGAGTTGTAGAATTAGAAACTAAGTATTGAAATTCAGTATTGGAAGATGTCTACTTCATTCTTGAATAAAATCAAAATCTAATTAGTATAGGATAATTTTTGGAAAAAATATGTTATGTATTTTGAGGATAATGAATGTTTGATCTTCAATCCAAAGAGGGAACTGGTTCATAGGATCCCACAGGTTAAAAGAATGTTTAAATTAAAAATGGAAGATATTAAAGGTGCCTTCTATACAACAACACAATCAGAATCCACTCAACTCTAGCATAAGAGACTTGGCCATGCTGGAATAGACAGTATTATAATAATGTAAAAGAAAGATGTGGTGAAAGGGCTTCCAAAACTGTGTGCAAAGATGAAACATGTATGTGAACCATGTGCTAAAGGGAAAAGTCATATATCAAGTTTTCCTTTAAATAGCTGGAAAACAACTAAGAAGTTGCAAGTAGTTCATACTAATGTCTGTGGGCTAATTGAGAAACCATATGTAGCTGGAAACAGGTACTATATTGAGTTCAGAGATGATTTCACAAGATATTTATGGATTTAGTTCATCAAAACCAAGGATCAAATCTTTGATATGTTTAAAAAAAGGAGAGTTCAAACTGAATCTGAGGTAGGATGCAAGATTAGGGGTTTGAGAAGTGATAGAGGTGGTGAGTATACTTCAAAGGAGATGAGAGATTACTATGAAAAAGAAGGTATTTTCCAACAGCTGATTGTTCCATATTGTCTTGAATAAAATGGTGTGTCTAAGAGAAAAAATAGAGCTATAGTTGAGATGGCAAAGTCAATGATGTTTGGGATGAATATGCCAAAAAAATTTTGGACTGAAGCTTGCTAAGCAGCAATTTATGTACAATATAGATTGTAGACAAAGGCCTTGAAGGGCAAAATACCATTTGAAATGCTTTTTGGTTATAAACCAACAGCTCATCACTTAAGGATGTTTGGTTGTATAGCTTATGCTCATATACCAGATCAAAGAAGAAAGAAGATGTCTTAAAAGACAATCAAGGGAGTGATGATGGGTTACAGTTCTGGAGAGTTCAAAGGCTATAGAATTTTTGATCCTACTACTGAAAAAATGATCATATCCACAAGTATTAGATTTGATAAATTAAGTGAGTGGAAATGGGAGGAACCAACTGTGAGAGAGCCAGGAAAGATATTGAGTGAAATACCAATGCAACAATTTATTTCAGAGATTCTGAGTGATAACTCATCTGATGATGAGGGATCACAAGTTTCTCCTAACATGTATGTTCATTGAGATGCAAGTAATTCAAACAATTATGTTTCAT